>NC_043746.1:8275554-8387192 GCF_902148845.1 Salarias fasciatus | reverse complement strand
AACCGAAACAAGCTTTTTTTTTAATTGATCAGGTTCATAAGGATTACAGCCTACTTTATTTTCCTTAAATGCTTCAAATGTTTTCTTCATGTAAGTTGAGTGTAGAAATGACTGACAAAGCGATGGACTTTCATGAGTTCATATGAACGTGTTGGAGATGCGCCCGTCCCGGCGCTGAGGAACACTCACCGTGTGGCTCCATTCGCTCCACTGTGAGTTACAGAACGCGTCCTTCGCTCTGACACACACTGCCTTGGCTCTGCGCTTCACTTCAACTGACAGATGGCTGCAGAATGGACTGTCGAAGTCTAGAAAACAATCACATCTCTAAAGTCGTGCAAAAGTGGTTCTTTTCTTCTTTCCAAATGTTGGATCTTTCCTAATTTTTTGAAAGTGTGATTTTTCTCTTACCTTTAAAGTTTTGGACTGAGTGCAGGATTATCACAGTTGTGGCATCTCCCCCTGAGCTGTATGATATCAAACGTGAGGGGGAATAAGAGTAGGGGCTCCAGAGCTCGGGTAACTCCACTCTATCGCCGTAGCGTTGACTTTACCAATCCTCACTTTGTCGGGTTTCACTGTGAGACATGGAAGTAAACAGAATGCAAATGAAAACGAAGGCAGGAGAGAAGCAAACAAAGAAAAACCTGCTTCCCCGCAGCTGTCTCACCTATCTCTGACAAGTAGAAGCCTTTGGAGTAGTTCTCCACAGGAACTGCTCAGACTTCACATAGACCTGATGTGGATCTGCTGGTTCTCTCCTCGCGTAGGGGCAGTAGTTCCCCTCCAGCAGGAGATCCCGTCCCACTCTCAGAGACTGAACAGCTGAAGTTGCTTTGTCCTGTGGAGCACAGCCAGCGCTCCTGGGTGTCCACCGAACAGTGGGCGTCGCCGTTGTCGGAACTGCTGGATGAGATGGTGACAAAAAAAACAAAAACAAAAAAACATAATGCAGAAACCACAAAAAAGAAAACCAAACAAAGTCTACTTCATGTTTCCTTCCCTGGGGAGGTATTTCAGGGCGGCGCTGAGCAGCCTCAGCATTGACATGAGTATGAAAGCTGTTTGAGCTGGAGGCGGAAAACATTTTGGCCGTTTGGAAGCTTACCGTTGAGCTTTGATAAAAGCTACTTTGCCAACACGACTGCTGTCCCAGATCCAGGAGCAGTGAAACTCTCCGCTGTAGTTCTGAGTGGAGCACTTTAGGTAATCCTCTGAAGAGAGAAGTCAGCAAATGCTGGGATTACTTATCAACACTTTAGCATCTGTGTCTCTGAGAGAATGTAGTTCAGTATAAGATACCTGGATCATGTTTTACAAGGATCCTCTTGGTTCCGTACTTTTGGATCAGACCACGGTGTTTAGAAGCGAGCCGTTCTTGCTGTGGCAGGTGTAGTTCCCCCCTCCCGTGCTTTCCTCCAGCTGCACCAGGAACGAATTCCCTCTCTGAGCTTGTTCTTTCCCATTCCTCCTCCAAAAGATCTCTTGGCTCCGGTTGTCTCCCCTCATGTCTTCCTCTAGCAGTTCCAAGCAGCTCAGATTCTGCTGGCCCACCCTGCCGTCCACATCCACCCACCAAACTGGCAGTGGACACGTGCATGCGGCGATCAGAGGGTCAATGTCCGCGTTTCGAGAAACAGTAATCTCTGAAAGTCAAAGATGAAGCTTACTGTTGGGCAGCAGGGTCCAGTGTCTAATGGGATTTTGACAGCTGATCAGCAGTGGCAGCGCCAAGATGACGGTGGAAACATATAAATTCATCTGAATTCAAAGGAGAAGATGTCGAGTGAGACAGGGCAGTGGCACAACACCCAACCCCCCCCCCCCCCCCCCCCCCCCAAAATAAAAAAAAAATAAGAAACAATATATGGGAATAAACAGCAAAAGTAGAAAATCTTCACACAAGATTGTAAAACAAATATGTATTTACAAAAAACATTAAATGCTGTGTCGTAATTACAAAATAGGTGGAATTCACTGGTTTGAGATATTACTAGTAATTTATTTCAGCATGGGTTAGGGTTACAAATAGACTCTAAGAAGAGAAACAGAAGAAAACTCATTTTACTGTCATTGGGACATTGTTTTATTCATCCCGTGCAGTACAGGTGCATTATGAGGATTAAATTATTCATCTGAAGCTTGAAAATATTACAAATATCCTCCTGTGGAACCGAAAAGAAATGTGACTGACCTTCCCTGGAGCATCTCAACTTCAAAATTTTGGATGCTTCAAGTTCCACCATTCATGTTTTCTGATGACAAATTTCTGCTCTACTTAAGTTAAAAGATTCAGATAAAGCATTTTTTGAGCTATAAATTGGGGATTTTGTGTGTTGATTTCAGCTTTACAAATGATGCGATTAATCATTATTAATTGGTGTCAGAGTTGGAATTAACTAGTCAAAAAATACTCGATTGACACCACAAATAATATATAATATAATAATAATAATAATAATAAAATAATAAATGATATGGATAAAAACTGTTAAAATAATGGACTTGTTAAAGGATGTTGACCTTGTTGAGATGCTCCTGCTGCCTCCAGTCATTCAAACCTCCGTCTGCAGTGGAATCAGAGTCTCTTACCTTTCAGCCAGACTCCAGTGAGCGCGCGTCTCGGGACTGCGCTCCATGCGCGTCCCGCTGGGTTATACCCTCCTCACATTGCAGGGACAAATTTCCCCAGGTCGTCTCAAACAGAGAAAAACTCCAGAGGAACTTTGCTTTCCGAACATTTGCGTTTATAAACGACTTCCGCCACACTTTTCTTCTTTGTTTTGTTTTGTTGTTTTTTTTTTTTCCCACGCGCCTCCTGGACGGGCGGAGGAATCGCTTTTATGGAATCGCTTTTTTTTTTAATCGAAAAACAAAGTCATTTGAAAAAGCGTTTCGAAGCGTCTGTGTTGTCTTCAGGTTGGCACGATGTTTCTGATTTCATTTTCATTTTTAACTGTTACACTGTCGCCCTGTGAAACCTCCTCAGGTCGGACCTGTTCCTCTAATAGGTTTCTTTTTTTTTTCTTTACTCTGAAACAAATAAGGTTTTTTTTCTTACAGGAAGAACTAAACTATAAAATAGACACAAGGCTTTTCCTCTTATCTTCGATGTAGATCATATAATATAGCATTAAATAGACAACCATAGTTTATATAATCAAAGAAAAATATACTTAAAAAAAGTCTCACTGTAAAGCTTTGTTTTACAAGTCTGAGCGTGAACATTTAAACAACTTCTGAATCAGATCAGTTCAAAGTGAAACCTCCACTGTGTAATATTAATCTAATCTAATGTATGATCAGAAAGACTTATCTCCACATACCAAAACAAACAGTATAAACACAGTGTGACATTTAACCATTTAATCACTGTAACAATAAAAGATCATCAATATTTATGATGTTTTTTTGAGTCTATGGATCTGATTATGTTGGTCTGGCCTCTATATGAATGTTAGAATGTAGATATGATTGTTGCCTTTGCGGAGAACAGCTGCTGTTGTTGTTCAGAGCAGCTTGTGTCAGTGTTGTAACTCTGGGTTGGGTACTGCGGCTCGTTCAGGCCACGGTAAAGCCGCCACCTCTCCCCTTGGATCTGTCCTCCACACTCAGCGCTGTCCAGAGAGTCTCTCTGCTGTGTAGGATGTTTTCGATGCCTCCCTGCCTCTGGCAGTTGTGGCCAGTCCTTCATGTTTGACCCTCTCATTCCTGGATCCTTCCACAATGTGATCTTCCCACGCCACTGTCAGCTCCACTTGGTGGCGTTTGAGATTATTAGTATTTCCGGCCTATGAAGAGAGACAACAGTGTGTGGGAAGTTAGATTATACTTCAGTCTGTGTAGACCATTCTTGTGCGTCTTCCGGGGCTCTGGGGGTACAGCTTCAGACGGAGGGTCAGGACACGGGGTGGCTTTTTTTCTGCTCTGTTGTTGCCCCTGCATGGCTCCAGGTAGGAGTCTCCCTCACCCAAACTGGAAAGGACGAGTGTCTGGGCAGGACATTAGACATCCTCTGCTTACATAAAGAACGTGATGGGCTGTCATTCTGACTGCCAGAGAGCCTCCCACATGAGAGCTTCCAAATCTGGCCTGTTCCCACTTTATCAAGGCCCCCTGCTGGCTCCCAGCCACGCTTCTTCTGATCTTTTCATCAGCCGCCACCTTCCTCATTTCCTCCCAAACCGCCCTCCGTCTTTTCATCCCCTCGGTCTTGTCATGTTGTCGAGTCGGGATCATCTTAAGGTTAGCTCTTCTTTGGTTCACTGCTCCCACCAGGACATTCCGGCGTAGCCGTGTTTACTCGGCTTCACAGCCTCACTCGGCTTCATATACATCTTCACTTCTCTTTACCGAGCCACCTTAAACTCCCCTCCAGAGACTTCAAGGGCATCTGAAGCTTGTTTTTTCTTTTTTTTTATCAGCAAAGGGGGAAATGCAGCTGCACTCCAAACCACCTTCAGAGACACCCAATTAAGCAAGAAGGCCCAAGATGACAAAACACATTTGCTTTGTACAACAATGGTTATTAATGGAACATCCATGTGGCAGCATTAATGATGCAACATTACCTATAGACCTATACAGATTGATTTTAACACTAATACAGTTCCCCTTGGAACTAAACATTTGGAGGAATGGTCATTTTCTTGCACGATTGCAATCTCAGAGGTTTACGATATAAAATGCTTACATGTGGTTTGATTGTGAGGAATGAGAGATGAGATCCATCCCGTCTGTTAGAAGTGTCGCTTGAATCAATAAGACCCAAACTCCAAAGCTTTAATCCTGTCATCAAACTCAAATCTTGAGTGATATCAACAGCAATTTTAAGTCTGTGATTGTGTTAAATACTAAAAGCTTCCACCCGTTGACGAAAATATGAAGACCTTTATAAATTCACTGGTTAATTAATTTGCAAGGTCTTGACAGAGCAGAGAGGAATCTCATAGACATCGGTGCCAGAGTATCATTGGCAGGTAGCGCGCTGTTAAGTGATGCCTTTTACTTTGCCCTGAGTTGTCAGCAGCTTTAAACTCCTCCTGGCACGCTCCATGGCATACTGGAAGAGACTCAAATGCTTTTTGACATGATAGACCAGAGTGGCAATGGTGGATCGGTGCCAGTCTCCCGCTCTGATCCCAGTATGTAAATACCTTCTTTACATACCATTCTAACGACGCAGTGCTTTCCCATTGTGATTCACAGATGCCATGTTGTTGTGGAATTTGTCAGAAAGCGAAGCGAAAGGCAACTGCAGTGAAACTGATGAGAAACCACCAGAGAAACTGGGCAGCATGTGTAAACTGTACATTGAAACCTTTTTTTTTTTAAACTTAAAGTTATACTTACAACGCATTCAACTGTAGGTAAGGTGTATGTGTGTGTCATAGGACTGTGACATCCTTATGCCACCAAACAGGTTTCACATTCCAATTCAAAAGCTGTTCTGTATTAAAAAAAACAAAACAAAAATAAACATTACACACACTTCAGCCAATAGATGACGTGTGAGGTGCAGCGTTACACAACTGAGTGAAAGAAGTTAATGTCATGGGAAACCACAGCAATAAAATGGGACAGGTAAGAAAGTGATCAGATAATAAAACAGGCCGAACAATTGTAACATCATAAAAGAAGCGAAATCGAAGTGGGCAGGTCAGAAAAGTGGATGTCACCCAGCTGGGTGACAAAAAACCTTGTTGAACAAGTCTTGTTGTAGAGTGATCATCATTCATATATAGTACAGTAGTCCTCACATTCAGCGCAGCCGCGTTCAGTACAAACTGTCTGTGTGGCGTCGTGAATTAATTTGCAGGCAAGAAAGAGTATCTGGTGAAAAACCGACGGTCACCCACCTTTCTCCCATCTCATTTTTGCTTGGATGTTTTCTCTCAACACATGCAGTGCTGCTCGCTGCGGGGTTTTCTGCAGAGTTTTTGGATGGCTTCTTTAATTCGGGTGTGTTGATGTGGGGACGTGTCAGGAACGGAGGCCTCTGAGAGAAACACCACGGCTGCACTACTCCCTCGTGGCCACTAGATGTCCCCACAGTGTAACAGGTGCTGTGCTCGGGCTCCCCCTTGCACAGTCTCCCTTTCAAATCTGCCAAACAAATTGAAGCATTATCCACAAATGCCACTTCTGCATTTCTGCGGTTGAATCACTTAAACACTCCCACAATTTAAACAGCGTCATTACATCAGTAATACCGTCTCAAAACCTCCTCTCAACGAGGATTCAGATTTAATGGAGCACGGCTGGCGTTCTTGCTCAAGTGTCATAACTGGATGTTCTGCAGCTGCTGAGAATTACACGGCCGGGCAGGAGGTTCTGCATGGGCTTGTGATCTGTGGCTGCGCGCTGGAATGTCTCCCAGATGCCCCCAAACCGTAACAGCTGGAATGAAATGAGTGCAGTGATCTCATTGGGATAGAAGGTAGTGAAAGGAGAGGAGGGGAAAGGAAGACGGTCATGATGTAATGTGTGTGTGTGTGTGTGTGCACATGTGTCTGCACATGTGTGTGGAGGGGACTGAGATAAGGGACGGAGCACATATAGACACAGAAAAGGTCACGACTTACAAAGAGTTGGATTCAGCTTACTGGCGGAGCGTTTGGTGTCTCCGAGCAGCCTCTCGTTCAGCGCAGACACAACTCTGTGGTTTTTCGCTTTGTTTTTGATAAGCCTCTTTGAAGCTCAGTTCAAGTGTTGAAGCAAGATTCCTCTGGGATCGCCACACTACTTGTAGCAGGATTAAATCTGTGTAAATGTTCTCAGAACTTTGTGTGACTGGAAACATCACACACTGCACTGTAGTTCCTGCACTTGACATTCCTCTTTTACAAAGAATTACTCATTTTCACAGAACAGATTTACTGTGTTTTGAAGTCAAACTGTCAAGTGAAGACCTTTTTTTTTTTTAGCACTGTGAACTGGTCCAAACATTAAAGGAGGTTTGACTGAGGAGAACTGAGGCATAATGGGATTAAAAGTAGATAAATGCTTCTGAGTTTGGCTGTACTTGACTGTTTGACTCCCCCCATTGTTCTTTTAATACCACAAAGAGAGCGTCTATATTTTAGAATGGAGTTAATGTGTCAAGTATTCTTCAGCTGGTCATTATATCACTGCAGTAAAAGCATTTTGCAGACCATCATAGATGGTTTTATTTTATTATACAGCATTCACCTTCAGTCTCTATTCTTCTATATAATCCTCTAGATAACTAATTAACTTAAATACTTTATTTTCAGTCTTTTACTGGACACACTGTCAACGATTCAAATTAAATTCCTCTTTAACTCTCTGAAGACAGCAGCAATAAATGCCGACATATTAAAGTGATAGAGAAGAAATGTTCTGGGAAGTGTGAACTGAGCAAAATTACACCTTATTTAACAATGTAAAGCTAAAAATTTCTCTATGAATGTCTGAAAAAGCTCTTACCAACAGTTATCACACCTACAAGTATCAACAAGTATCAACAGTATCTGCAACAATATCTTCCATTTTCCAGAATCATGTGTTTTGTAACATCAACGTTGAAGAAACTAAGCAGAAGCTTGTTTGGCCATTTGCCCTATAAAAGGTTAAACTTCTGGGAGGAAACCTTTGTGCCCCTGCAGAGAAAAAACCCAGGCAGGAACAGGTAGACATAAAAAATTAACTCAGAAAGGCCACAGACAAATGTTTATGCTATGGAACAACACTGTCGATGCCCTGTTGCCCCGCCCAGCTTTTACCACAGCTCTTATCTCTGCCCTCCATAAAACAAGGTCCATTTCTCAGCCACGTTGTGAGTCTTGTGATGCTCAACAATGCTGTTCGGCGCTTTGACACAACTGGGTTAATCTCTTTTTCCGGCCGTTTAAACTGAATCGAATCCAATTAAATCCACTATTCTCACTAAAAGAATCAGTAGGATTTACTTTCAAGCTGATATTTATAATCTTTAGTATTTTCAAATATGCTCTTAGAAGCAAAAGAATCACTGGTTCAGAGAGATGCAGCGGTGTAGCCATTAATGTTCTGGAGATAACATGCAAACTCCACACACCGAGTCCCCGACACAGCGTGCAGCTGGTCTACGTTTCACTGTCGAGAATGTCTCAAGCTTCACTCTGAAACAAGCCATTTCTGACTTCCAGTAAAACAAATCAGAAAGTTCCTCTTGCAGCAAACACAAGAGTTCACAGAGTTCACCAACTTTCAGGGCAGCACTTCTGCTGCAGATGAGGAGTTGTTAATGAAAGCGATGCCTTTGCTGTGTCACAGCCTCTATCGCCGTCGCTCAGGGACGACGCGGGCCGGCGCCGCGCCGGTTATCGTCCTCTCTCAGAAGAACGGGGTCAGTGAGGGGTAGCCTGCCGAGGAGAGGAGTAGGTGGAGGGATTTCCTCTGGTAATATATCCTCATACCAGACTGCCTGCAAAGTTTCTCTCTAAAACACTGGAGGTGAGGCACTTTAACTGCAGTTCCGGAGTGGTTTTCGAGCCTCCCCCTAAAAAAGTTGTGAAGGAAGGAGGTATCAATCAAAAGTCAAGGCTTGGCTTTCACAGAGAGGCTTTTTGTGAAAACGTGGCTGCTTCTCTTCCTCTGTGATTCTGAAGAAGGAACAATGATTTTTTGTTGTTGTTGTTGTTTTGTTCGACAGACACGAGGAGAGGGAGTACAATCAATTGAAGAACACAGTAATTCCACAAAGCTTTTAGAGCATCAATTTTCTTTTTCCTTTTGTGTATTTCCGAAGAAAATGCACATTGATGTCCTTGTCACAAAGGCAGGAGGGAGAGTTGATCATGACATTTTCTTCATGCTCCAAACTGTAACAGCTGGTTTCATGACTGTTTCTGTCATTTTGAATGAAGATCAGTTGAAGAACTAACTTTTAACATTTTTGTTATTTAGGATGTGAAAATGTTGTGCGCACCATTGTGCCACAGCAGCTTGATTCAGTTTCATGATAAGTCATATATCAGCCGGCTGTAAGTCGAATGGTGGTGCTCACGTTGTTTAGGTCGGAATAATGAGCGAATGGCGATGAGAAGAAGCAGCTGAGATAAACTACCGACGTGCAGACGGCGCCTATAAAAGTAGGCTAATGTTGATTTCACAGTCTGTAGATACATCTCGGGCTTTGCAGCAGCTCCACAACAGTTTTTATCTGTTAAAAATGATTAAAAGCTCATAGAAACTTCAGTAATTACAACTTTATAATAAATCTATCCTAACTTTTTATCAGAAAGCATTTAGTTGTATGTTACAGCCAAAAGTAGAGGTGCTTCAGTAATGTCATACTGTATGAAATGCTTCATTCCCAACTACGAGCTTCAGTGTTTCACATTCATTTATATAACCTCTAAAAAAAAAAAAGCATATTTTTCCCAGAGAGAGCACGTTTTTTTTGTCCTTCGGAAGTGTCAGTGTAAGTGGTGTGTGGGACTGAGCGCTCGTCTTTTTTTCTATTGCCTGAGTCTGTGGGTGGTACTCTCGGAGCTGGTTCATGCACAAAACGTCGTCATTATTGTCTGACAACTTTATCAGCGTGTCTCATGAGGTCAGCGGCTGCTGTCTGAGTTAGTGTGTACGCATAAAAGACACATTTAAAATCAACAAGGACAAACAGCCAAGTAGCTCCCTAATCACTGCGAGCGTCGCTTCCAGCATCCAGCTTCGGCCGTCCAAATGGACTCGCCGGATCGGCTCTGAATGACTTGACCTTTGGCCTCTCTGTTATCTCTAAGTGTTGGGCACCGTGCCAAGCTCTACACGAGTACAGCTTTTTTCCTTTTCACAATCCCCTTTTTTCGCTCTAATTGTATTTCTTCCTGTGCTGGTTCCTTATAGCATCATAGGGCAAATGTTTGAATTCTCCTTAGGGATCCTGGCATTCTGCCTAGAGTTTTTTCTTTCTTTTTTTTTTTTCCAAATTCCAGTTTTTTCAAGTGAAGCCATGGAAATCTGAGACAAAATGAGCTAATTCAGGCTGCAATGTACAGAGACCCTATCTGCAACATTACTACAGCAATTTGATATTTGTTGCATAATGAGTCTGATAGTGAAAGGCTGATAAAGACACGTCGATGTCCTTTCAGCCTTATAAATGCAATTACATAAAATAGAAGCCTTTGACAGGACTACTGGTGTTTTGACCGAAGGCTGGGATTGTCTTTTTTGTTAAACTGTGCACAAGGTCACTCAGGTCTTAATCTATTCTTCAAAGATGTAACTGATACCTAAAAATGTCATGGGCGCATTTAAAATGCTTTTTAAAAACTCTAGAAACCTGGATTCCAGCAGCACTGAAAAGAGTTCCAATTTGACGTTATTTGATTTTACACATTTAGGACATCACCTAACTCTGAGGTATCAAACTAATTTCACTCGTGATTTGTTCTCAGTTGCAAAGAACACAAAAGAAATAAATAAAAAAGAATAATGTGCATACATGCATAAACCATCTGAACCAAAAGCTATTTTCTCCAGTTTCAGTAGATCCTGAAGTTTTCCACTCAAATGCTTTTCACTTAATCTAATCCCTTCAAAGTGATGTGTGCACGACCCTGTTCCCTGTCAGCAGGCAGGACTTTTGAAGACTTTAGTGTTTATGCTTTCCCAAACGTCGGTTGTAATATAAGTTTTGATGCTAAAGCTTCTCGTCTCGTCTTCTCTCGCAGTGGTAAGCTTTCACTGCTGGATCACAGATCTCTCAGCCTGGAGCATTTTTGGCATTTATGTTAAGTGTGGAGTCTTACTGTGGTGTTGTGACCTCTCATTGACAAAATAATTGCTTTTATTGAATAATTGCCGTTACTGCCTTCTTTGTGGTTTGGTGTTTTTTCACTCTTTGCAAGGTCATCCTGCAGACTGCTTTGAACCCTCCAGACAGCGTCTGACCGTACTCTGCTTACGCTGTCAGGTGACTGTGAATGTAATCTATTGCATATCACAGCCCTGTGAAACTCTCAGAAACTCACGGCGTATGGTTTGCGTGGGAGAGAGAGAGAGAGAGAGAGAGACAATCTGGCTACTTTCAGAAACTCCTTTTACTGTTATCATATCTCAGGATTACAGGCTGATTTCATAAACAGGCAGCAACTAGGACAGTCCACAATGAAATTCTCTGTTATTTCTGTCAGTCAGACCTGCTGAGTGATGCTGAACAGCTCTCTGGAGAGACGGTATATGTAGAGCATGACAGACGGATGGAGAAAGCATGAAAGAGTGTGTGAGGGCGGTAATGGATCGCCTGTGGATTAGAAGCTTGTACTTCATTTTGGAAATGCATTGTAATGTCATTTGAGATCAGAAGCTGAGGTATAATTAGTGGTAGCGTGGGCAAAAAACAATCAATGCGACAGACTATTTCTGTCCGGTCACATTGTATTATCTGAGCGGCGCAGGCTGATATGTGGGGAAAGAGACGTGTGATGCCGTGCCAGTGGAATGTCAAATGTCTAATGAGGCGCCGCCTTCAAAGGCAGGGTCGTGCCATGGCATTGTTTTCTCTCGTCTCTTGATGGATAGCTCGGGCAAGTGTGTGAGAAAGACTAACAGGAAACGGAGGAGCTGGAGGATCACGTTCGACTGTCACGCTGCATTCCGGGGTGAAGATTAAACACCTCGGAGTCTCTCCGTCGATTAACTCCACCAAACACTTTTGCATTTGTCAGATAAGTGAAAAGTCACAACACGAGAAGAGAACTTTGTATTTATCTGCACAGTGGTCCTAGTTGGGAGAATGGCAGGATTCTAACATGGGAGGGAACATGAGAACGCAACACAAATATGCACAATGGTGACCCGCTGACAGCAAGAGAAGAAGGTCCTTTTTTGTTACGTTTAATGGAAAAACATGAAAAAGACCAAGAATGTGGAACATATATATTTATAGTACAAGCATGTACTGCATGCAGTGACCCTTTTGTTTAGTTTACTGCTTGTAAAGATAGCTCATGCAATGCTGAGATTTAGGCTTGATGCAAGCACTCAGTCTGTAGGGACCCAAATATACAGATGAGCTGCAAAATATTCACAAACGTTTGTTCTTTTTTGGTTAACACGCTTGTTTGTTGTTTCAGTGTCATTTTGATTAAAAGATACATGAGAAAGCATGTTAGTATGTGTATGTAGTTTTCTGACAGACTTGCTAAAGTGTCAATCCTAATAAAATAAACTGAACATCTGTAATACAGTTCTAATGAAGTCATATTTGGTTTTCTTTACATCGTCACATCAGAAAGCTGCTCTTCATCTCAGTGGATTTGACATTCAGCTTCTCTTCAGCTCTCCTGCTTATACATCAGGAAATCAACACATCAGCAGAGCTTAAACAAGCGTGCAAAAATATAGGCAAAAGATGGGAATATTGTGCAGAAAGAAAAAACGAAAGTCTCTGATGAGAACCACAGAAATGTCTCATGTTCACTACAATTAAAACTGTAGAGCGAAGAAACAATGTTCCCATGGCCATAAGTCCTTCCAGTCTGAGTAAACCTATTTTCTTCCCTTATGTAACGCTGCTGTTTGCTGTTTCAGCCGATTTCCCGGCCATTATTTGTTTTGCTATCTTTCTGCAATCTATTTTTAGCAACCGATTCATTTCCCAGTCGTGTGCGACAGGAGTGCAACAGTGCATTGACTCATTGAGACATGTTTGCGTATCGCTCTTTACCAGCTTGTCTGCCACTCAACACACTTGGTCAGACTTCTTCTTCCAGTAGCAGCACTCCGTTTCAGGTCAACACGCTCTGCACCCAATCAGCTGGACGCTTATCCTCCAGAAGAAAAACATCTGCAGTTTCCTTCCCACTGCTCTCCTCTGAGCTCACATGGTCCGAGAGTGTGGCGCTGGCCCTGAATGTTACATCAGACGTGGACATGGCTGTGTGGTGATTCATGCCAGTTGAGTAAATGATGTGTTTTTAAATGCTTTTGGCTGGTTCAGCAGAACAAATGTCATTCAGAGAGAGCGGGTGAGAGCTGATTGTTAAATTACTAAGTTTGTATATTAATTTCCCATCATGCAACCATAAGGTTAAATACAAAATAGAATAATTGTTAGGACACATACATTTGTTTTCCAAATAACAGTCTCGGGTTTGAATTATCTGACAGGTCCAAATGTGTCAGAATGAGGTTTGAAGAAGCCCGTTATGACATTTTTTCTGGAGCAGACTTCCCAGAAAGACTTTGGACAACTCGAGTTGCTGTTTTGATGACTTGTGACTTGACTTGATAACAAAAGTGAAAGATTTAAGACCCGACTTGGACTCAAAAGTTAACCTTTGTCTGATGATCCCATCTTTGGCCCCCTGTTCCTGTGTAAGGTTGAGATATTGCTTCAAAGTTTAAGCACTGACACCTGTCTGCACTCACATCCCACACATTTTGCTCTCTGTCTTGTGGGAACCAATCTTTATTTCCTCACACACTGTCCCAGCTGTAAGGCCTCGGCCGAATGTCACCAGTGAAGAGCAGCTGATGCCTGCCACCAGCAGACCACTAGCATTTAAAAAAACAGAGCATCATGGGCCGTGAAATAACAAAAGGAGCGGTGGACGATATGGACTAGCTGGTGTCTGCCTGCTGCAAAAGCAGCTTCCTGTGCTGGCCTCTGGTGATGGTCCCTGTCCCCCTCATGTGACTCCCCCGTCCGTCCCATCCCCCGTCTCAGTGTCTCATATTGGATCAATACCCTGTCAGTCGCTCTACCATGTGTTTGTTTCACGGCCAATAAGAGGGGCTTTTTACTGCAACGACAGGAGAAATAATATGTTTATTAGGATTTGTGCACCTGTAATTTATAATTTTTAGATGTGTAAGTGTTGTGTCGTATTTACAGAGAGAGAAAACATCTACAAGTACACAACTCACAGAGTATGTCACTTCATATTTATTCTCTCAACTCAACTCAACTTGGTTTATAACTTTAAAACAAACATTATGGCAATAACGTGCTGAACATGGGCAAGAAAATCTAAAAGCAAATGTGAATACAATAAAAGAAAATAGAATAATAAAATGGTGACACTGAGCAAAGTCTCATACTGCTTTGAGTGTGAGACTCAGGCTTTGAAGCCAGAGGTTTATTTTTAAATGTCGTGGAAATTGAATCAAGGGCTGAAAATGTAAACTTTGCAATGATGAAGTACCTAAAAATGTAATTAAACTGGATTAGCCTCAGTAAATAAAGTTTTAGCACTGGTTTAAAAATGGAGTCAAAAACAGATTATTGCATAATTATAGTTTTAAAACTTAGCAAAGTAAGAGATATAATTTAAAATGTAATAAATATATCTTAAAACATAAAGTGACTAAACTTGACTTGCACTGGATAAAAATGACTTGGGACGTACTTGGGACTTTCGCAGGTGTGACTTGGTCCCTTTTAATCTTCCTTTGAGGCAATCTGAAGGCTAAAAGTTAAAAGGATATAACTTGCAAAAAATTCTTTAGAGTTAGAGAAAGAAGTAAATAACCTGGAGAGCATGCAGACATCAGGGAAACATGCAAACTCTATTGGTAGGCTCCACTAACTAACTGGTTTGAACAAAGAACCTTTCAGCTTTAAGGTTTCAGTGCTAACCATCACGTCACAATAAAATAAATGTTACTCAGAAATATTTGAATAATAACTGTTGTCTTCTCCGCTGTACTAAAGCATACCTGCCAGGTGAGGTTGTGTCCCATCGTTTTCCTCGTCTGCCCTGTCTTTCCTGTTTCCCTTGTTTTTCCTGAGCTCCCATGTGTGTCTGAACGTGTAAGTGTGTGTCTGCGGTGTGGAAGTGACCCTCTGCGGTGTGGAAGTGACCCTCCCCATACTCTTTTAGCTCGATGGATGCTGGAGGCACACCCCCAGTCCGTCATCACATCAGGCTCTGCAGTGTCTGGGCCGCTCGTCAGCAGCCTGCGGTACCTGCTCCGTCAGCCCGCCATCCAAACTTCCCTTCGTTTACATTTCTCTGCTGCTGAAGCACTTTTCTCTGCTCCTGCTCTTTTTCCACCTGCATGTTTATCTGTTTCACTTCAGTCGTGGTCGTTGGCTCGCCGTGTTATCTATCCTGCTGACACTCAGTTGATCTTCTGTTAGATTTGTCAGTCCTCACTTTCATCCAACGCCGTTTCTAAACTCCCAGCAGTCTGCTTGTTTCTGCTTTCTTCTCTCACCTTCTTGGATTAACTTTTGGCTCAACTCTCTCTTGCTTCCATTTGATCCCTATGTCCAAATATCCAACCGTGGAGCCAAAAGCACTATCAAACAGAAAAGAAAAAAAAAATCTTCACAAGGTCTGTGTCCTGTCAGTTGGTCTGTAGTCCAGTATTAACAATATTGTGTAAACCAGACATGAAGCCGAAATGGACTCAGATGACAGAATTCTTTGGGTAACAGGTTGATAAGACGACAAAGAGTCTTTATTGCAGAGGTGGCATTTTTGTGGAAGAAATTATTTCCTAAAAGCAGTGGTTAACACTGACAGTGGACATGGTTCAATCTTTATCCAAGTTAAAGGAGCAAAAGCAGGACTTTATACATTGACATCAAACTTAGCACCAATGCTTCCAGCCTCCTTGCCTGGCTGCGTTCACGTGTAGCTGGATTGAGGGTGTCAGCTTCATTCAACTCAACGACCCAGTTTGTTATCAGTTTGCCACAAAGTCTTGAACCTGGTGACCGTCTAACATGTTTCAGCCCTTCTCCCACCGTAACTGTCTCTCTACTTATTCAGCCAAGTTTTGATCAAAGCTTTTTAGTTAATATAAAGTTGTTGATCTGTGGTAACATGTGACTGCTCCCAGTGTGAATAGGTAAAGTTAATCACTTAAAGATAAGAAAATTACAAGAATTTACCTAATGTGTTTAATGAAGAATGTTAATATTTTAATATATGCTGTGAAATAGTCAGTGTTCGTTAGGAAGGACTAAGCTCATAAATGTCAAGTAATCCTCTTTAAAGCTTTCTGTGTCATCAGTTGTTCTGTCTCCACCCAGTTTAACCAGACAGGTTGCAGCAGACTGGAGCCCACCCCAGTCAACAAAAAGCAAAAGACCGGATACGCGAAGCCTTTCGCAGCCATTTCCCACACAGCCACGTCTTTGGATTACAGTAGGAAGCTGCAGCACCCACAGAAGATCGATGAAGACAGAGGGAAAACATCCAGATTCGACACAGAAACACTCCAGGAGCCAAAAACATTTGAACCATTTATATAATTGTGAAGTGACAGGGCTAGCCACTGCTGCCTTTGTGTGTTGTACATTTCATCCATCCAAAATGACAATGGTCGGAACTCGGTGCCCACTTATAGCTCTTAAAATGTTTATACTACTTAATTCAGTTCATTACTTGGCTGAGCACCAAGTCAAGCAGGATAAAGGTTTTTTTTTTTTTAAGCATCTGAGTGAAACTCGACATGTTCTCTAACAATTTCTTTTTGTATTGTTGATGTAGCTAGCTGTTTGTGAGTGTGTTTTTTTTTTGTAACTTTCAATTTTCTTGTAAACAAAATCTCCTCTGTTCGCTCATCGGTGTGAACTTGCTGCTATAGCAACTGTCAGAGAGAAGCCAAAATCCTGTATAATTTGTGCTTCAAAACAGAACTCATCAAACAGAATCAACAGTAATTCACCATACCATTTTCACTCCCGTCCAGCACACATAGTTCCCTTGTCTCTGTCTTAATAAGAAGGTGAAATACAAACGGTAATAAAGAAACAGCCTCCAGGCCCTGCGGTGTTTGCCTTAATGGGCTTTTTTTGTTGTCAATTCTGCTGGTATAATTAGATGTATTGAAAAAATTAAAGATCGGCAGGACAGGAAGGAGAAAAAGATCTGGAACATTATGCCTCTTGGCTGCACTCTCGGGGTCTTAAGGATTCAGTTTTGTCTTTGGTAAATATTCCCATTTATATGCAGGTGAGTGAGCAGGTGGATGTCAGTCTATATCCTTTTGATTCGTATTTCATAAACAACACGTCAGAGATGATGGTGGAGATGGAGAGCAATCAGTTTCTATAATTATATTCACTCTCTTCCAGAACACATCGCTAATAATAGAGATTGTGCTAATGCATCTATCGATTAAATTCTAAATTAAAAATCTGCATTATCATTATTCAGAATCTTGGCTCTGCACCCAGATGGAAATACGAAAGCCGATCATGCACTGTGTGATCGGTGCCGTTTGTGGAAAGCAATGTGGATTTGAAAAGCATTGAGATATCCATATTTTTGGATGTTTTATTGCAGGATTAAACATAAATTCAGTGAAAATGTTACTGGATCAATGGAGACTTTAGAAGACAGCTTTCCCAGTTTATCCGTCGGTACTGAAAACGAGCAAGCAGTGCTTTTACGAATACATCTTGTTGACAGATTCAATGTATAGCGGCTTCATAAAGAGCACTCCTCAGCATATAGGAGACAAAGCTTCTGTGTTATCGAAGCACAGAACTGCTCAGTTTTAAAGGTTTCCTTTGTGCACATGGAAGTCAGTTAATGAGACTAAATGCTCTGGTGAAGAACAGAAGCATCAGCTGACTTTAGAGAGAAGGAGCCGTCATGAATACATGCTTGGGCCTTCTGGAGATTTTTTTTAAAGGTTTGGAAGAGAGTCTGATTAGCCTGGGATATCTCAGGGATACAGGGAGACAAAACTCATGAATGCAGCTCAGAAGTCAATGTAGAGAAAATGACTGGTTTAGATGTAAAGGCTGGGACTGATAACAACCCGAGGAGAACCTGATGGGATGGATCAATTAATGAAGAGACAAGATGTCAAGTGGCAATTAACAAATACAGCTCACCTTTCAGACGGAGATAAGACTCAAGTGTGCACAATCAGAGGGAGCTGAGCTCCTAATCTGCTGAAAACACCACAGGGGCAGACTTGAAGGGACACAGATGGGCAGACAGAACACACTGGAAAAAACATGGCAAAATTAAATTAGAGCAACCAGACGAGGACATTAAAATTCAGAGACATGCTTAAACCTGAACATGTAAACAACCAGGATCTGGAGAAGAAAGATGAGATACACATAAGTGTTAAAACCCGGGTGAAGTAAGAGAACCTGGAAGCATTGAAATAAGATACTAATGATGAGAGCAAAAGAGAGATTGGCAAACAGGAGGGATACTTTTTGCTTTCTCAAGGCAGGGAATTGATATCAGATCAAAACGCTTTGACAATCTTGGGAATGATAAAGAAAACAACAGTTAATTGTCACTCAGACTATATTCAAATGTTGATTGTAATTTTATTACTTTTTTAAGGTTCAAAAACTGCATTCATAGAGATTTATAATTTACACAAACAGATCTCTCAGCATGAAAGCAGCTGATCACATTGATCAGTTTGATGTGAATCCACAAGCAGGGTCATGAAAAAGCTCCTCACTGTGGAAAACCACCTGATTCTGTGTATCTGGACCCTGAAATATACCTGTCTGCTCTCTCTCATTTCACCTTCTTCTGTCTTTTTGGATGTTTCAACAGTTTTTTTTTTCTCTCCTTGAAATACACCTACATCAGATTTGCTGGGTGGTGAATCAATTATCACAGGTGCCTTTTAGCAAGACGGTACATTGTCCAAGCTGCACACACACACATACACACACACCTAGTGCCAATCAACCGGGGAGGCATGTCTTTGATTGAGGAGAGAGCTGGAGAAAGCTGGAGCGTCTGGCCAGCCGACAAATACAAGTCAGCACAGTGTGGTGCATCAGTTAGCACTGTAGCCTTTCAGCTAGAAAGCACAATTGTTTTCTCGCCTTGTTCTCTGGCTTCTTCCCCAATAAAAAGACAGGCTCGCTTGGCTAATTGGCCCCAGGTGTGATTGTCTGTAACTTGTCCGTAAGTTGAAGGTGAACATGGCACTTTGCTCTCAGTAACCAGGAAAGGCACCTACCCTAGTCTGGACAGTGTATGTGATGGTTGGAAGGACAGTTGTGTCGATTGTAGAAAAGATCTAAACAAGGAGAGCATCCAGCGAAGTTCCCACAGGCACTCAGACCTTGTGAGTGGCCTGCAGCGTGTGATAAAATAGTGGCAAACACAAACAACTTGATTTAAAACTAATAATTAAGGCAGTTCAACAAGTAACAAGTAGCCTTTTGAAGGAGATTCCAGTGTGACCCCCCCCCCAGTTGAAGCTGTTAACATGAAAAACTGATCTCATGTGTGCATGATCACAGGAGAAATGGTTTCGCAGCTGAAAAAGGAGGGTCTACAATCATAATCTTGTTTCTGTAGTGACATTTTGCTACTGTTTTTACTGAACACAATAAACTGGAAGTGATACTGGAAGTTTACTGAAATAGTATCGCTCTCACATCACTGCTCTCACAATCCGTAACCAGATAGGAGCGCAGGCTTGGCGATAAGGTCCTTTTGGCGTCTTCATCAGTGCACTGATGACGTTTGTTCTGCTGACAAATGCACATTACACAACATTTCAATGAAGCGGTGCAAATCACTGAATAATGTACCAACTTGGATTGAAACCACACTTTTACGGAGCGATGACAAGGCCGCAGTGATTTAACGACTCACTTTCATCTACAAATGGCCGCAGGTCCAGAGTGTCACACATGGAAAGCACAGAGACCATGTTCAGTCTAAATGGAGAAAAAAGACATTTGTTTAGTGTGAAGAGAGCCGATCAGAAGACAGTCAGGCCCCCCGCTGCTGGATAAATGGTGTGTTTGTGTTCAGGTTAGTGTCTTGCACTCAGTGGGTCTGATTGTTTAGAGGACCACGGTTACAAAAAAGGCAGCCAATGTCCTGCTCTGAAAATTGATGATCTGCGAACTACAAATTTCCTGTTACATAATGTCACAGTCAAAACAATAGTTTCCATTGATTTTATTGAATGAAGGTGACAAGAAAGCAACGAAAGGAACTGACTTTAAATTGGGTTTTGTTGAATATCATTTAAAAAGGAGGATTAAACATGTTTTTCCTTTCGTCTTCATAACGGCGGCATTTAAATGCAACATTTCCCCTTATTTTTAAAGAGGTCGTGAGCTTTCCAGTCATTCTGCTTCATCCAGGGAGCCATTAATTGTTTCTGAGTCTTTTTGCTTTTTAGTTCGCCTTGAAATAAGAGATGACAAATCCAGATCTTGTCTTTTCCGACCCCCTCTGCTCTCTGGGTACATCTATGTGGGCATGGCAACCGAGCAGCAGCACTTTAAAGGTAAGTGAAAGAGAAAGGAAAGCAGTGAGTCATCCTAATCCTCATTTGAAAGTGCAAATCAGTTTAAAGACTAAGCTTGTGTGGTTGTTTATTTCTTCTTTGCATCAAAGCAATCAGGCGAGTGACCCAAACACAAGACGTCCCGGTGTTTTCCACATCACAACGCCATTTAATGAACGCATGAATACATCAGCGGAGTGTATATTCTGATGTTTGAGTGACAAACAAGCGTCACTGGATACTTTGCGTCTGCTCACCTTACACCT
Organism: Salarias fasciatus; assembly: GCF_902148845.1. Classification (NCBI taxonomy): domain Eukaryota; kingdom Metazoa; phylum Chordata; class Actinopteri; order Blenniiformes; family Blenniidae; genus Salarias; species Salarias fasciatus. The sequence continues at coordinate 8,366,721 of NC_043746.1, read as the reverse complement.
TAAAAATAATTGCATTGCCAGAGATAGGTTTCTCTCATTAAGTGTCTATTTGAGAGCACCCTGGGTTGACATTAAACTCCTACATGAAACCCTCGACTTTATGACTCATACCTGCAAACATGGACACATCTATCAGGGTACATTTCCTGCTCTAACTTTTAGGGGTGGTGCTGTTTTTCTCGTTCTGATCCGCTGAACTTCTTCGCTTGGCCTGTTAGTGAAAGAAAAAGCAGCTGAATAAAAATGTGCGCAATTTCAGGCTGCCTCGCTTGACACCTGCAGGAAGTAAGATAGCATGTGGAAAAGAGCATCTCTCTAACGCAATTACCAGAGAGCACTCTGCAGTTTAAACGCTTCCCCCCGGGCGTATGTTCATAGTTTGCTTCATTAAACCCAGCTTTCAGATGTGATTTTCCTTTAGATTTAAAGTCATTAATTAGAACTGGAGCTGTCTCTGAATATGACTCCTCGTTGCAGTTGAACTTTGTTGACATCCACATAAGGAATAAATCACATGTTAAATATATACACCGCACAAACATGACCCACATTTAACTGTGCCATGTGACGCTTTGGATGTGTGAGCCACCTGAAAGCCTTGTTGTAGTAGTTTCCAGATTGTTTTCAGAGTGTCGGAGCTCAGCAGACCAGCCAGACCTGTTCACCTTTCTATTCCTGCTTCTTGGTTACTCACATAGTGTTCTAGGTCATAAATCCTGCAGCAGACCTTGACTGACATATATAGTGTGGCCGACGTAACGCTGACAGACAGGCTTCAGCGGTCTAACGAAAGCACAAGAGGGAAAATCATTCTTGTGTTTCACTGGCGTCGTGGAGGAAAAAAACCTGTTATCTTGAAGTTATTTTTGTTGAATCTTGCAATTAAAATCCATCATTTAACCTCGGAGTCTAAAACTGGACTGATGACGGGCCTGTGTCGTCACTGCTCTGCTCTCCTTTTCCGGCGATATGTTTGGACCTTTTCTTTCTCTTTTTTTGTTACTTGATGATGAACAACAGTGAATGAGTGAATAGCTTTTAGACATGTCATCAGATACAGTCATCCTGGGACAAGATTAATTACTATTTTTCCAACACTGTGCTGAATCATCCTGAATGAAATGAATCTCAAAATCTTTAGCTTTGGATTTTTTTTTTTTTTTTTTTGTCTGTAGAAGTAATGAAAACACACCAGAACAGGTCACCACATGCTGGGGTCCGTAACTGACGTACAGCGAGTGATTGTGATTTGTGAAAAACTGTCATGTGATAGTCTAGTCTCCCATAAAAATAGTGCGTCCTAAAATAATGTTGACCCCGTGTTGTCCCGGAACTGCCAGCTCCCGGGGAGACTCAGGTGTACAAGGTTTCATTTGCTGGAATTGCATACGGTGTCTGCTGCTCGTGACAAATTGCTGTCATGTGCCCAGGAGCAGGGAGATAAAGCGCTATACAGCGCTCAGATACAGGCATGCAGACGCATAGACACCGACACCTGACCTGGAGTCAAGCAGGAGGGAGGAGTCTGTATCAGCCGGCACACACACACACACACTCAAACATTGCGTATTCATTGTCTTCTGGGAACATTACATTGGCTTTCATTCATTTCCCATTGACTCGCTAATCCTGACCCCTTGACCTGACCTTTAACCTCACTGTTACAATAGCGTAACCTTAGAATACGTCTAAACCAATCAATGGACTATGTTTTTCATTGAGACCACCGCGGGTATTCATGATCCCAGTGTGAGATGAGTCAGCGTGGATCGGATTTGAGGATAAACACATTTTGTCTCCCCTAATGCGAGTGTGTAAACTGTTAAGTCCCAACAGGAGTAACACACACCACACACCATGATTATTAATGAAATTCTCACACAGCTTGAGACAGCACTTCACATTCCCAGGAAGAGTTCGCCTTGAATTTCAGATCCTCTAGTGAGCCATGCCCTGCGATCGCAGACAGTCAATACACACCATTTACACCACGGTTTGGAAAGTAAAAACGGCATCAGACGTGGTTACATGGAAGCTTGATTTAATCAGAACTAACAGCACAAACTGGCAGCCTCGGGGTCGTCGGTCTGAGAGGATAACTGCCGGTGAACCGCTGCCCATGTTGTGCCTTGTCATGTGAATTCTAAATAAACAGCCACATTCTTAATGGGGACATGAACGCTTTACAGGGTTATTCTTGGTTCTCATGAACAGGAGCATGCATGCAGCCTCCCGTTAGACGGCAGCTGAGCTGACTTCACTTGTCCCGCCGCAAGAAGTTCCTGTTCTGTTCAGTCAGTCAGCTGGCACATCCTTTACGCTCTGCTTCCAGGAAATAAACGCACAGCATCTGCCCCCCGCGCCCTTTTCCTCTTTCAATCTCTCAGTTAACAGAGCGTCTTTTCTCTCCCCACTTAAAGAACCTCTCTCACACCAGAACAGGTCCCTTCACCCTTCACTGAGACGCACTCTCCGTGAACTCTGCGAACAAGTCTCCTTCGGCTCCCTGTGATCACAACAGACATGACACACTGCCCATCCGTCTGCCTGGGCCTTTCTGCATGCGAGTCATGCTTCAGCCGGGCTTCCCAGAGCAGGACTGCCAAAGTTTCAGAGTGGAAGAGACAGTCTGCTTTTTGGAGACTTTTTTTGGTTTTGTAAGTCTTCTCTTTCCCAGCGGATGGTGAAAGGCCTGAATGATTCCGGGCCATGGCCGTGAATCAGCATAACCAACTGTACAAAGGAAGCACTGTGATTCACCCTTTCATCAGACCCTAATCAGCTGCAGACCTTGCACTCCTGCCATCATGTAGTCTGACATTTATGACCCCCGTTCACTTTTGCTGCATGTGTGTGAGCGGTAGCTGCGTTTCTTCGCTTTCCTGCTCAAGATTTGTGTGTTCCTGTAATGATGGGCGGCCATGGGAAGCATGCGTCACACAGGGACCTGGCAAGATATTCAGGGGCCAGTTGAACACTTCCACTAACGGCAAGGGCTGCTGTGATAATTATATCTTTAGCGGGGACAATCTGGAAAGGTTATTTCCATCAGCTGCAAGGCCTGTGGGTGGGTTTTCCTCTTGGCCCTCGTGGTTTGAGCAGACAGTGTGGAAGACCGTACCGCTTATAAAGAAGCAGTCCGCCGTCAGATGCTCGGCACTGATCAATCCACCAGCACCTTATCCAGCCGCTGTTTTATGAGGTGTCCGTTAATCCTTTATCTTTCTCATCTGTGTCCATTTTCACCTCGTTGCTTTTGCATTTCTCAGAAATGAATGAAATTAAAAAAAAAATAAAAAAATCCCTTCCCTTAAATAGCAATAACCGCCCAGCTTCAGCCAGGCACAGCAGAGTGCCCAAATTTTGGATTTACTCTGTGCGCCAAACCCGTGTGAATGAGGCACCAAAAAGTCTTTCGAGACTTTGAAGGTTGTTGCTGCATGTTTTTAAGACTGAGAGCTTCGCACTGTGGTGTTTGCCCAGCAAACCGTCTTAAAGCCAACCCAAATTCCAAAAGCTGAGACATAGATAGAATACAATGATTTTAAAAATATCTCTAACTTATATTCAAAAAACAGAGAACACTGACAACATACCAGAGTTGAACAATAGACATTTTAGACCCTTTGGGAAAATGTTCGCTCATTTTCAATTCAGTTGTTACGGGTCCCCACTCCTTTTAAAACTGAAATAAAAATCTGGGACATGAGGAAAACCGTTCCTGGAGTCCTTGGAGAGGAATGCTGTCCCAAGTCCTGTCTGATCCAGGTCTTTCGCTGCTCACAGTTTTGCGTCTTTGTTGCCAAACAGTCTAATTAGTGATTTGCCAAATGTTTTCCTTTTGGCTAAAGTTTTGGACACAGTTAACCCAGTCATGCTGCTGATTTCATGTTAGTCCTGCTTCATATAATGCCTCCTGAATATACATCTGGACATGTTGCTCTAAAGCATCAATGTATTTTAAAACATATTTTTAAAAATTTTTTTACAGATGTGTAAGCTATCAGCTCCACTAAAGCAAACCCATCCCATGAGAGCTTTCATCGCTTTTCAGGCTTTGTTTTGTCTTCAGGCTGGATGGTCCCTCAGTGTCCATGGTTACCCCCAAAAATAAAACCTTTGTGATTCATCTGACCGCTGAACGGCCACATTTTGTCTCAGGCCAATTTAAAATCCGCCTCTCCGCGGTGCCCCCCGAGCAAAACGCACCAGCAGCGACCGTGCTGCAGTGATGACATGACAGCAGTGGGAATAATGACCGTGCGGGGCTGCGCCGTGGATCGGCTCTCAACGGCATCGCGAACATGCATTCATAACTGAGCGTGCTGCTGATGGCTTGTTAAACTATTCTGCATGTTTTCACATGGAATTGCGCCACATATGTAAAGCCTTAGTGTCTTATTCAACACAACCAGCATTGTTTACAATGTTTTCCCTTAATAGATTGAAGCCAGTGGAGACCTGCAGGTGTATTTAGAGGAGGGCTGGGGTGTCCTGGTCCTGGAGGGCCGCAGTCCTGCACGGTTTTCAGTGCGTCCTCACGTCAACACACCTGATAGTAACGATTGGCTCGTTTTCAGGCTTCCTGCAGAGTTCCATCGAGATCCATTCATTAGATTCAGATGTGTTGGAGTCGGGGAATATTGAAAACATGCCAAGGACCAGAATTCCCGAACCCCTAATGCTGGTCGTCCAAGATCCAAATGCCCCCAGACTGTTCCTGCTGTAGCAATCGTTTCTGTTTATCCAAACAAAACAAGATCTCTCCTTGTGCAGCTTGTTGTTCCTGGATATAACTGTGCTCAGTTTCACCTCAATTTGACATTTTTATGTTCCTATTTTAATTCCCGAGAGAAAGAGATTATCTGGTTTCATGCCCATCCCTTTGAAGATCTTCAAATTGTCGAGGTTTCTCTCACTGCTGTGATCCTCATTTGACTGAAATAATCTCTCGAGGCAGAAAACCTCACTGCGTTCTGCATGAGAATCAGATTGCACCTCGGTGTTTTATTCAGAATCTCTTCTAAATGCGATCGCACAGGATGTTCTGCTCAACTTCCTGCTGATTCTGAAGCTGAAGTTGATGAAATTGTGAATTTTCAGGCCATCATGAATGCTGACAACATGTTGAAGCTGCTTCAATAATTAAGGCTACGTGTACGGTATGTAACCGAGAGGATATCTGCCTGCTCTTGTCTTCTTTTGTCCACATTCAGCTTCTTATATTTTACGGGTTTTTTGTCGCTTCTGCTTCTCCACACTGTCAGAATCACCTGATTCTTAGCAGAATCCGAGAGAAGCTAAATACAGTACTATGCTGTGATACACAGTCATGTCTCCAACCTGTTTCTCGTTTAGGTTTTCTGACATAATCTCCCTCCATCTAATTTTTTTCCCTTTACAATCACTCCCTCCTTCAGCCTTATGTTTTTCCTTTCCCATCTTTTATATATTGTTGCCACCAAATTAAAAGTGAGCCCGTTGTAAAATGTTTGCATCACCATTTGACATGTTTTTAAAATAAAATTGAGTTCATGAGATCATTTGAATTGGGGCTGTGGGAAAACAGAACGCGCTCGGGAGAAACGGAGGGCTGATATGTCCAAACGTGTCAGTTCGTGGAGGACTGAGGCTGAACTGGAGTCGATTAAATTCTATAAGGAATTCCACACTGCCAAATAAATTAGTGTGTATCAGTGGTTTCCAATGGGAGGATGAGTTCCCCCTTCACAGCACCGCGGTGCAACAAGAAATATAGCTCTAACACTTGTTTAAGCTCTCTGGCATCCCACAGGGGAGACCCCACCCTGTTGATTCAACTCTTGCTCTAACGTCTCTCATGCGACATGAACATCTGGAAATGTCTTAAAGTCCTGCGTTAGGGAAATGTCTGACAAAAGCCTCCCCATTAATAGATCTCGTGTCATTGTCTGTTCTTAGTTTTGTATTTTTCATGTTTCCTGATGTGTGTTTTTTAACTTCCTTGATTGCCCCTGATCGTTGTCTGGTGTGTATCGTCATCTGCTCCCAGGAGTGTATTCAGCCCTCAGCCTGTCCCCATGTCCTGTTGGTCCATCTGTCAGTGTCTGTCCCGTTACTCTGCTTCTCGTCTGAGATTTCTTGTGCATGTTTGTGCAAAATGATTAATCTCGCTTCAGTTTGAAGCTTGGATCAATTGACACATTTTTGACACACTTTAAGACACATCCACAAAATGTATCAGCTTAACAGAAAAGCTGTTCGACTGTTTTGTCGACTGCAGTACAACTTACATTTGAGTTGTTGGTATCTTTGACTCCATCCATCAGCTTTTACTGAGAGCCACAGGAACATCTGCTCATTTTGACTTGTTACAGCAGACACTGATCGAGGGCGAAAGGTTCAGACGCTATTAATCTTAACATATTATTGACAGGCTGCTTCCTGCATTACTGTGAATCGCCATGCTGTGACATTTGCCGTGGAACCGGTGAAAAGGTTAACAGTGCGGGAAACAAATTGTACTGTATTCGAGGAGGCGAGGCCATTGATCTGTTGTTTTTCTGAGCTCTAAAGACAAGTAGGGATTTGGATTCACGGAACATCTCAGGAGAAGATCCGGATGACTCACATAAACACAGGAAAACAGTTAAATGCGAGTCTCTGTCACAGGCAAAATATGGTGGAAAAACTTCAGAAGAGACAAAGAAACTTTGTTCATCGTAACATTTATAGTTTCTGCACACGGTGGATAAAAAGCTGTTATGTGCACTTAAAAGAAGACATTTTGTTTATGGTTTAGCTTTTTTTTCCAATACTGTCTTCTCTGAATGTTTTCCCTCTGAAGCATGAAATTGTAGCAATATCTTTTCATATGTGATGCATACATGCAGGTTATTATCTTATATCTTATTAGATAATTAATTCAGATGACCTGGTCAGTGTTCATGTATTTGAACTTCTAGCCAGTGAAGGCCTGTGCAAGAAAATTGCTGCAAATAATCCATACAGTTTGGTTTGTGGGAAGTAAAGCAAAAACAAAACAACAACAACAAAAAAGATGAATAGTGAAAGGAATGATTTACTGGATGGGTTTCCTCATCAATCCTGAACTCAGTTTGTCTGACAGCATCATTAAATGTGCGTATCATCAACATTACCATATATCTGCAGAACATGTAATGTTTTCATGATTTCCGTCACTGGGATCTGTCTGCTGCGGTCTACATGTTGCCAGTTTATCTCAGCTGTTTAGCTGTTGCTCCTCATCATAAATCTGTTTTATTCCAGGAACAGACGTTGTGCCACATTGCAGCGCACCCCCCTCTCGGAGGGTGCGCGCAGTTAAACGCTGCTGCTGCTGACTGCATGAGATCCCAGACTTCAATATTGACTGACAAACCAAGGAAGTGTGTGTGAACCAATGCTTGATTTACAATTAACTTCAGCTGAAGTTAATGAGCAAATCAGTCATTAACCCACACTCTGCTGACAACTCTGCAGCAACACAACTAATTTATGTGCACAATAATAAGGCTCCCTAATTGAGTGGGACAATAAATTCATGCATAAGTTACTTTCTCAGGTAACTAGTTAAGAATCAAAACAACCAAATGGAGTGAACACTTTTTTTTTTAAAATCTGCATCTATATTTGCATAATATTTATTTACCTACAGTTTGACTGAGAAGAAACTCCAACAAGAGAAGAGGGTGAAAGGGTTGAAATTTCTACAGTTTCTATATTTCTAAATCATATCAAAGCTGAAATATATATCACACAAAATTAGGCAAATATTGTCACAACCAGGTCATGCAGATCTACATATTCAAAGAATCAACAAAATTTCGAGTTCGACCTGCTTTTCAAGGTTTATTGCGAATAGATAACCATGACACGTGCAGAGTACAGCTTTAGTTTAATTCAAACCTGCATGTGCCGTTACACGTTATTCAAAAACAAGTGAAATTCTTGCCGATACAGAAGAAGCTGTGCGCAGGAACCGCAGCTTCAGGCTTTTCTTTAGACATGTTAAACATGAGCCTGACTGAATACCAGCGGCTGTGAAACCATTATGGTCCGTGGACAGCTCAATTGCTCTCAGGTTGAGGGACCAAAGAAAAGTACCGGCTGCTTACAGTGGTCCCATGAGGTGTTTCAGTTCACTCTCCACGCACACAGGCATTTTCAGCACTAATCCAACATATGGATGAAGTGCAGGTCACACAGCTTTAATGACCTATACTTGTCGACTGGACTCTTTAAAAGAACAATGCGGTGCGTCGGGCTAAATGTAGGCGTAGGTGCTTTTACGGTGACATTTTCACAAGGCGGGTACTCACAAAAGGCCCATAAAACCTTAGACAGACTCAAAGCAGCACGAAAATTCCTCAACTGCACACAGTTCAGATATACGCCTGAAGGGGACAATGGCTCTGAGACCCGTCACGTACTGTGTTTGGTCATTTAGAATGTCAGAATTCAAACCTGAATTTGGATGAAAAGAAGCCTGATATCAGCCTCTTTATAAGGCCCTAGTGATTAACTGTTCAGACTTTTTTAAATGTGAAAACAGAATAAATATGAAGTTTCAATAAGATTAGACCAATTTTAAAATAAAAAATGTGTAGGACTGGTTAAATTGAAAATGACACAGAGGAAAATTAACAAACTGCATCACAAAACAAGTTGTCAATTTACATTCAAGTTGTCAATCAATTGAGCCTTTATGTTGAAGTATAAAAATGTGTCAACTTGACACAGTTTCACATCATTTTGCCTTTCGGTGCATAAATAAACAAGGACTGTGTTAGTGAATGTGCAAACTTGTACGACAGAGCTTAAACTTACAGTTCTCTGTTTGCAAAGCCTTCCAGGTCACTCCTAAATATATACATGCCTGCCAAACAGTGTTTGCATGACCTATATGAACAAAGCAAAGTATGTCTAGAAGTAAGCTCATCACGGTTTCAAATTCCACAGATTCGCAGCTGTCATCCCGTCATTTGCAGCGTAACAATTAGGTGCAAGATGGCATGCTCGGATAGTATGTTCTTCTGTGAGAAACATGCACCTGACGAACCTGCTTCAATGAGCCGCTCATCTCCCCAAAACTGCTGATAAGCTCCGCAGCAACCGCGCCTCAGTATCTGTTGTGAAGGTTTTCATACATAAACCAAACTTCCTGCCGGTTTTGCTTAACATTGTGCTGTTGCATAAGGTTGTGATAAACCACATTTGTTGTAGCCTAAACAGACAGCATTGTTTTCCAACCGTCGTCTTGGGAAACTGTGGCACTGCACGGTTCAGACGTCTTCCTGCTCTCACAAAAAAAACAAAAAACAAACAACAAATGGCTAAAGCTTGATATCAACCTATTCATCTCAGTAAGTGCCATGCTGCTGGAGAGACGTCTAAAAGATGCAGAGCACCGGCCCCAGGTTTGAACAGCACTGCTCAACAGTAAATACAATCCGTAATACGAACCGCCACCTGCCTGTTATGACTCATAAATCTCAAAGAATACTGCTGCTCATTTGTACAACAGCTCTTACGGTCATTAGTGATTAAGATCAATGCATTAATCGATATCTGAGAAGGCCCAGCTCATGCAGGCAGCGCTTAATGAGGAGAAATGAGTTTAGTCATAGAAAAAAAGGGGATAAAAGGCCAAGGTATCTCATGCATGGTTAAGGTTTGTATTAAAGCTGTGCCTCATATTGATTATGCCAGCGTCGTGTAGCTGCAGGGGTTCAGTGTTCTCCGCAAGACGAGGCCTCATCCTGTGCACATCAAGGTCACATGGATGAAACACAGCGCTGAGGTCACAGCAGGGTTTTGTGTAATTTCAATCTTTGGTGAACCACTTGTCTTTGTGCAGAACTTCTCTCTTACTGAATCTCAGAGAACAAAAACGTCATCTTGTTTTTCATAGGATGTTTGGAGAAGAAGCTCAGTTTAAGAATATACTTTCTAGAAACATACAGTCTGAATTACGCAAAACTCTGAGGGAGACGTTAATTCCTCCGACAGAAGTGCTTCCTAATGAATTGACGTGTGAGAAAATCTCTCTGAAAGCCCTCCTACACCAGAACATCATCTTGTTAATGTCCAGAATACTGACCGACTCATAATCGATATGCACATATTACACAGCCGCTGACTTCGATGATGATGTTGATCAATGCGTTTCGACTGCTTTCTTCTTTGGTCAAGGTTTTAAACCTGAGCAGTTTGGAGGTAAGAGCTGACATGACTCAGCATTGGGCTCCGATATTCCTGAGTTTAAGGCAGAGAAAGGCTTCACTTGTTTCCATTTGTTGTATTTGATAACAAAAATGCCCAGAAGACTGGCTGCAGGAATGAGCCAGTGTCATCATGGCTTATTTATCTGGGACAAATGCTTTGCAGCCTTGCTTTTGGGGTTAGCCAGTAACAAATGTGTCACTGAGCATAATGCACCACATTATTTCAAGAATATGTCTAAATTATGCCAGTTGGACTGAATATTCTGTTGCATTACTATGTCAAGAAAAAGAATTACGATATCCCAATATTGACAATCCAAAAGACTATTTGTGAGTTAGTCTTGATAAAAATACTATACAACACATAGATGTAAATTCCCTGAAGTTAAATCATTTCAAGACATGATGGACCACGTGGTTAAAACAAAAAAACAGCTGGTAAAAACTAAGATTATTGATCACATCAGCTGTTCAGTCTCAGTTTGTGCAGATCGCTGTAAGAAGTCACAGCAGTCAAGTTGATGTCCAGCTTTTATCCTTTGCACACTGCAGTGACACGAGCCCCGTTTATGTCGTTTCTTCACGACTGTCAACTTTTCACCTGCCTGCCAATGACTTGAACACTGGGTGTTAGTATGTGGGACTGAAGTGGGCAGGGAATGAGCTGCTGACGTTTTAGAGGCTTAGTATAACATGCAGTTCCAGAACGCTCACTTTTCATGAATGGAATGATTGCACGGTGCAGTTTGTCCACTGGATCTGCGAAGTGCTTTGTATTTCCTGCCATTAAAGGAGGCTATCAAACTCTGGACGGCTCGCTCTCCACTGCCTGCATTGACACAGCTGTTACTGCTTGTTATAGGTGCAAAGTATGGGACTCAGACTTGGACTGACTGTGGGATTGTAACAGCTTGTTTGGGACTTTGGCCGCTCTCCTCCGCAGAGCTGACATTAGTAGCTTACTGTGATCCACGGGGGAGGGTTTACAACTGCCTGTGTCGTTGTGGGAGAAGCATTGCCACGTGTGAATATTCTCTGACCGCATGCACGTCAGTGTTTGCTCTGTTGTGCGTCGCTTCCCTGCAAAATGAGGTTTCCAGTTACCCAGCCTGTAGAGCGTCGGCCTCTGTCAGGTGATGTAATGCTTGCGGCAGCCGCAGTGCATTGTGGGTCGAATCGCCATCTTGGATGGTCACTCATTGTCAACAAGTCAACAGTGAGCTTTGGCTTTGTTTGAAGCCCTTCCTGTGATAAAATCGGACACTTGTGTTGTGTGAAAAGCTGCCATACTAAGCAACATGAAAGAAATAGAAAATTTGACTACAGTGTACAATTTTTTCAGTTTCCCACATCACATGTGACTGACAAAGACCGATTGGCTGCTTTGGCTCTTCACAAAGTCTCTCCAAGGACTATTCTGTGTCCTCGGAATACTATATATGTGAAACCAACCCCTGATGGTAACCATTTAGTCACCAAGAAAAACAGTCGGCATAAGAATGAGTTGAACATCTTCTCCGTCATTTGAGATTCCTGCTTGGCCCTGAGGAAATAAATCTTCACTAAGGAACTTCTGTAATTTCTTCCCCAGAAATTTACAGAATCTTATAATGAAGCCACAAGTGGGTGATTACTGGGTCTGGTCAACAAACTAAAAATGTGCATACAATGTCCATTCCAGTGTGCGAGAAGCCATCCTCAAGAAACTCAACATTCCATCAACCAAGTCCTCGCTGCCCATGTCGGTGTTGTACTCAGGAATTGCCAGTTGCCTTCACTCCTAGACAAACTGTTTGACTTTCTTGGATTATTTTGTGCTTGTTTCATGAGGTTCGGTGCCATCGGCAGAGGATGCCCTAACAGCTGGCTTGTTGTCTAACAACTTTATGACAGCAAGTTCAGGAGTTCTTCATCTGATCTGACTTATTTTTTTTACTTCTTAACCCCGATGATCTCAGACTCTTTTGGAACCACGTTATTCATTCGGGTTCCAGTCCCTGTCAGTCCTTTTGTCATCAGCATGTTGAGGACGTTGTTTGTTCTCAAGGACCTGTCAAAGAACAGGCGGGTTTCTTTGGGAACAGACTTTGGCAAATGAAGAACAACTACTTATCCAATGCTTCTTTCTTCCTGTTACTCTGAAGTGTGTCTTGCTTTGGTAAACTACAAAGTCTAAGATCAGATCAGTTGGTGTAGCCAAGACAGAGTCCGTCAGTCCAGCTGGGTTTGGTTTGCCCGGTACATTCTGACACACTGGGCATCAATGTACAGCTGAAATAATCCACATGGGTCCAGTTTTGACTTTCATGGATTTCATCCACAGAGCTCTGTGAATCATCTTCCTCTGCTTCTTTCTCAAACACTTGCATCCTGATTTTCTTCATCTCAGAACTCAAGATCTTAATTCCTATCAGCAATTGGTGGTAAAATTGTCTCTTCTTCTGAGAATGACTTCCTCTCTTGTCATTCAAAAAAAAAAAAAAAAAAAACAGAGAATAAATATTGAGAACATTTTTCAAAACCTTAGGCACTATACTGGAATAAATTTAAATAAATCAATGTTTTCAAGTGTTGTTAGGAGCCTGATATAAAATATGTCAACAGTTCAAGCCAAAATTTGCTCAATAAAAAGTATTATGCACTTTTCCTCTTCGCATAAAGGGTGCTTGATGGACGCCATTTTCCTCAATGAGAAAACAAAGGTGACGAAGCCCAACGACTTCACATTTGATAACATTAAGCCCTAAATTTTCTCTGCAGATAGCAAAATGAGTTAATTCAGTCGTGTGCACTGGGTGAGAGATTTTTAAGTTTGCAGATCTCCTCAACAGAGGACAAATTTGAGCTACTGGTAGTCCAAGACTTCAAGGAATTAAGAACAATTATCACATGCCAACACCTTCTGTCATCTGAAACCTGAAATCCTTCTTCTTTTGTCTTTCGTTCTCCCCATCTTTCTTTGTATTCTTCACATGAAGCAAGTGAGACTCCACCCCAGCAAGTATTTCCAAGCGTCTTACGTCCATGTCTAATGTCAGAGACTATTGTTGAGGTAGGTCGATCTGACGACAGGAAAAATAATCGCAAAAGAATGTGGACATGATGGTACAGAGTGTGAGGAACAGGAACCAAATGACTCAGCTTGTTAGTCTTCATGTACGGTGGCAAATTAGTGAATTTTCCAACTGCCTAGTTTTCTGTAAAAAAAAAAAAACTAAAAAAGTTCTTGGACCTCTCAACCAAACTGTCCTTGGAGCTGCTGATCAGATTTGAACATTGTTTGAACATTTTTTTTTCCCCTACAGGAGAGTTTCAGCTCAGTTATTTGTCCTGATGCTTTCTGTGAACATCCATCATAAGACCTTTCAGCAGCACTGGGTTCCAGCATGTACGAGACTCAGGGTTAAGCTCTGACTGAGCCTTCATACAAGGCGGATTTTCTTTTCATTCTCTATTATTTGAAGCCATTCTGTAGATTTGCCTCCATGTTCAGGGTCATTTTCCTGCTGAGTCAGCTGACTTCAAAGAGCTTCTGCTGGTCGGCAGCCGCTCCGACGTGATCCTGTTAGATAACTCAATAAATTGTGAATTCATTTCCCTCCATGATAAACCCTTAGGCATCGCGAACTGTGGTGAAACCTGCAATGGGCTCTGCTGTGCAGATGGTGCTTTGTTTTTACACAGCATGAAGAGCTGCTTCAGCTTCCCCAAAGATTTTTATCCTCATTGTCAACAATGAACTGAATCTGATCCTCACAAGAGAAAATCACTATATTATCTTTGTCTATAATGTTAACTGGTGGGTAATTGACATTGTTGAGATTACCTTTCTGCACCTTTTAGTCTTTGACAAAGAGACAGTTCTCTTCAAAGGTTTTCTGAGGGATTTTCAGTGTAAACTTAGCGTGATGAGTCAGACTGGATTTCTTAAGTCATAGTTTCTAGTTTCTCGAATCATATTTCACTGATTGTTTTTCTGACTTCTGACTCCAATCAGTTGTTGTTAGTCTTCACTTCCTACTTTTTAATAGCATTTTACGTGTTTTTCATGTTAGACAAAGATTTTAAAAGCTCTTAATTGTTTGTGTTGAGGCAGGTGGAGCACACTGCCTCAACACAAACCTAATTTTAAAGTTTTCCTGTACAATATCGCACAGGTTTCAGATTGTAAAACCAGGGAGAAAAAAATGCTACAAAGGCAAAACGTATTGTTGCGCCAACTGTGCAGACGTCAGAGTTTAGCCAGAAGTTGACTTTTATTAGGAACTCAAACGCATCATTTAACAGAGCGTCCCCAGGAAACCACACCATTCTCACCCCCGGTGACACACAAAACCCCACTAAGCAACACAATGAAAACGGAACAAAAACTTTTATGACGAAACAACCACAACTGCAGAACAATAACACAATCACGCCAAAACCCAGAGACAAGCAAATAATCATATCATACATAACATATATCATATGATTATATAAGAATCAAATCATAAGTGGAAAGCATGTACACATGTGATCCGTTGCAGCTTGGCAGAATCACCCTGCAGTGATGTTCTGCTTTTGGAAGAAGCTGAGGAAGTGAAATGTTTGTCATTGTTTCAATACAGCCAGTCTGTGGGAACAATACTTTGCCTTTGGCCTCATAAATGTGTGTCATTCAGACACACATTATCTTCGAGGATGGCGTTGCCCTTGTGACTGTGTGCATAAATTTCACTTGGCTCAAGTGTTCTTGAGCAGCATTTTAATCTTCATCAGCTCTGTTGTTTGTAACCGCCATTTCACACTGAGTGGTTGAGCCAACACTTCTCACAATCTGCACCAGTAAGAACCAGTTTACGATCATTAAAATCGTTCTATAAATGGAGAACTGAGATCATTTTGCCTCATTACAATCACCTTTGATGGGACCGTGTTTCCAAATATAGGCCTCGTACAATCCGTGCTTTGCAGGTGAGGTAAGTGTGTCGGTGTAGGTTCTCTTTACCGAGACCTGCCAGTCAACTGACATGTTTATTTTTGGGAGAGCAGCACATACTCTAGAGCGGGGGTCTAGAAGCCACAGCTCTTTAACCCCTCTTTCGTGGCTGCCTTTAGCCATTGCAGAAATTATTGGTAAATAAGCATGTCTATTTGGTTTTTAATGTCACTCTTATTCCTTAATCCCTTCTTTTGATGTGACAAATATGACTCCAATTAAAATATGGTTCAATTGCATCAAGGTAATGGAGAGAGCGCTATAAGGCTAAATCAGATTTTTTTTTAAAAAAAAGCTGCTCAAATCATTAATCAATTATGAAATGTTTTCATCTTCGTACATCTTAGTTTTTAATGTTCATAGATCTTCATAAGTTTGTAATCTGTGCTGCATGAGTTAATAAAGGTTCACACATTTGATGGCTTCAGGCAAGTTATTGGTTAAAAACTGGAAAACAGCAAAAGCGTCTAGGGATATTCAGGCACCTCTACATGGTCACAGTGGATCATGAGGCCATTTGATTTGGCTCATTTTCATGCAGGATTCTTCTTTTGGCTGCCCGGCTGCTTCCTTCACCTCCAGAATTATGTAACTGTGTAACGCTGCTGTTTTCAAAAGTTTCCTTTCTAACCTTTTGAATACACTTTTAGTGATGCTCAACAACAGGAATGTCATGGATTGCACCCAAATGAAGAATAAACAAATAAATCTAACAAGACCATGAGAAAAGTTTGCTCTCTGGCACAGTTCTGTCCCAGCTCTGTCGCTGAATACACACTGGAGTAGTGTGATGGGAGTCAACACAGCAACAAGAATTTCTCCGTTATTGATTTGACTCGATTAGCTGATGCACAGCAGCTTGTGCGTGCCAGTGGTTACACTTCCAGAACTGAGCATGGATAACACAGCAATCATTATAATCTTTGTTTCAACAGAGATAAATGTGTCTAAAGTAAATCCAGGCTCATGTGGCTGATCACACCAAGTCAAACAAGTGCAGCTCACTGACCTCATTGCTGGGTCCTAATTTCTTATGCAATTTTGCTTCTTCCTCTGATAACTGCTGACATTGTGTCTTGTGGCAGGAGACAAGAGGAAGTAGAAGTGAAGGCGAAGCATAAAAAATGAAGTGCACCGCCCCAGTGGCACTCTGAACACTTCCGTTCTCTGCCTGGGCAGGAAAAAGCTCACTTTATCCTTACTAGAGGAGATCAATAACAGATTCTACCTTATCAGATGCACACAAGACAAGAACGTATGAAATGGGTTCAGAGCAAACAGCAATTTATGCAAATTACTCCAAATTTATGTAAATTACTCCTCAATTTAAACTAATGAATTCATGAATTAGGTCACACTAGAATAGTGCGAATAATAGTGAATTTGACTTTTTGACCCTGTTCAGATAACAGAAACCAGAGTGCGGAAGGAAAACGTGTACTTCTTGGCATCTCCAGACTGAGTTTGCGTTCATTTCTTTGTTTGAAGAATTATTGAGACGGATAGGAACCACATATGGAACCAGTATATCTTCTCAAAAGCATCTCGCTGTGATAGTTTTGCTCCGACACTGAGAGCTTCGCTGATGTGACTTTTTCAAACACTTTCACAATCCGACACACGCTGTTCTGCTTTTCCCACACACAAGTGCACACACACGCACACATGCATGCACACACACACACACACACACACACACACACGTTCTGTTTTTCAGATGTTAATAAGTCAGACTTGCACGATGGCAGAAGCATTGGTGTTGTTTTCTACTGTTGTAGTTTTCTACTTTACTACAACCTACAATGAATGCATATGATTATTTAATGTAAGTATAACAGATCATAATTTTCACTGATTATTTTTACATATTATCTTAAAATTGATCTGATTTCTGCTTCCGAAGCATCACATTTTCTTATTAAATGGTAATTAAAAGAACCTTTACTTCATAGATGAACAAAAGGAAAGTAAAAATCTTAATGGCCCCAGCTCACTTTCTGTTTACTTCTAATTCAGTGTCAAACTATTACAGCCTTTATGGTTAATGCTTTGTTAATTCTGTGAACGTTACACTGGTGACACTGTAGTCCAATTATAGGCAAGTCTGACCTTTTGGTGTTATTATAGGTGTGTGTTCATATGAGCTAAAAGTCAGTAAAGATCACATACATGGTGAATATGCACCACATGTGGTTTCAAGTGATTATGGCATGAATAAAGTGAAAAGTCAGGTTTTATATTATGATTATTTGATTAAACCCAACTGTTACAAAGGGGTTTTAAAAGATAAACTGTTATAAACCCATTTTTTTTATAAATCTCACCTCGCGTTAACATGAGAAATTGAAATTGTTTCTGATCTGGTGGGCTGACATGGTAGAATAAATGTGCACTTGCTACCGGTGCAGAGCTGAGCCTTCGATCAGAGAAAGTGTAGATTTGCTGTTATTTGCTGTTCTGTTTATCATGAGAGGAGTCTGAGAAGATTTTTCTCAAGAATGTTATATTTGCCTGGATTGTTCATGGCACACTTTCATTTAAGGCAACAACCTCATATTGCTCTCTAGGATCTCTACAAGATCTCATGTCAACATGTCTGATATTAGGAATAATGGATATAATGCTTACAATAACAATGTTTGATTACTTTATTATTAGTTTTTATAATGTTATTGATTTGTGTGATTTGGAATTTTGGCAGAAACTGTAACCGATCATCACTTGATGCTTTTTTCTTGTTTCCACTTTCATGTTGAGAGCATCACTTATGTTTTGAAGTGGTCAGTCACTAAGTGGGTAACCATGGGCCCTTTTTTTCCAGATCTCTATGAAGAAAAATGCATTGAACATCTATTCATAATTTACCTTTATTCAATAAGAGTGCAGTGTCCAAACAAGACAGGGTTAGTTGAAGCTAAGATAGCACAGATTTCCTTTTGGATGGATGTCAGCATGATGCTTGTCAGACTGATTTTCTGTTGGTCTTTCAATGAAAATGTGTTTTGATGCGGTGGTTTTATAAGTTTTAGTCTCCTGGTGTTTGGTTTGATGTCTCGACAGAAGAAGTCTTTCATGAGTTCCAACATTAATGTGGAAATAATCAGTGCTAAGTGAGAATGAACAGGAGTGTTTGTATGATGACCATCGGCAGTAGAAAGCCTTTTTAATCCATCCAGGAACCCGTAGAGCGAGTATGTCATATGTGAGGAACCGTTTTTTTATACAGTTTGTGTTTCCTCTATATACATTTTATTGCACTCTGGGTCAAACAGTCATTTTTGTTTTGGCTAGAGCAACGAAGAGGTCATTCAGTGGCTTTCTCTGCATCTCTGTGTTTACGTGTGTGTGTATGTGCGCGTGCACGTTGACTCCCGATGTGGTCGTCGGAGATTAATTGATGGCTCCTGTGATGGGAAGAGGACAAGCTGCTCTCTTGTTCTGTGAAGTAACACGACAAGGAAATGAAACAGCCGAGCCTTGTTTTGAAACAGGAAATATTTACATAAATTTAGCAGAGGAGTGGCTGCGCTGGAAAAAAAAAAAGAAGGAAAAGAAAACAGCCTGTGTTTGATAAAGTTGGAAAACAAACATATGGATGGACGGAGGGGAAGAAACAGATTCTCCCTTCAGGTTGTCAACCTGTGATTCTGCGTGATGGCGAGCCGGTGTCACTGTGCCGTGAAGCCATTACTGTGATAATGAGCTCTAATGAGCCTCATCCTGCTGGCTTCTCCCATCCCTCTCCGACCGAGATTACAGATTACACCCAGAAAACAGCTCAGTTGCAGTTATCCCCATTGAATCTGCTGTATGGAGTTTAAGTGAGATGGGTTTTATTGCAGCACATTGGGGGGTGCTGACCTGTGAAGTCGGGGTCACGCTGTTTACTCGTGCATGCTTTACTCTCCCTCACGGCGGTTTGCTGCTGATCAGCGTCTCATCTGTTCAAGTCAGCGCTGCGGAGAGAATACCAAGATGTCATTCTCATTCTAATCAGCAGAACAAACACAGTGAGAAGCACAAACGGCGACAGCAGATGGTTCGCCACGCCGTCTCAGTGTGAGAATGCATCTTTATGAATGATCAAACATCTGGTCACTCAGCTGGTTTTACATTCTTGATGTGATCCTTTAAATGACATCTGTACCCAGCGGAAACAGTGCTCAGAAGAATAAAGCCGACTCGTCGACAGGCTGCACGGCTTTCACTGTGTATAGAAAAACCTGGGGGAGTCATGTTAGTTTCACACTTTGTTGCCGGCGTCGACCTCTGCTGACCCTCCATGCAGCACAGGGGACTGCCGGGTCGTGTGAATATCTCCTGTCAATAGCTGGATTTGAATATGTATCACGGACATCGATCGAGGGTCACACTGCAAAACTGAGCAGTAATTGAAGGGAAATTCATTTCCTGGAAAAGATGACGTTCCTGATTGATACAAGTGGAAATGTATTGATGATCTCAGTTGTTATCTGCAGCCCTCAACACTTCTTTTTAATAAAAGTCTCATTTACAGGATTAATGCCAAATAAACGGCTTGTGCTCTAATCATCTGCGCCCCACCGTCAAAAGATTACATGAAAATAAATTCTGGAGATGGGGGATACATGAAGTTGAACTGGATTACAGTGAGTGGTGGTTATGGTTTATTTATTGGCTGACAGCTACAAGGAAATTACCAGCAAATATATAAATATATATTCTTATTGAATGTGTGACCTCCTCTCCTCATCCAAGGTTCAGGGTATGTTGGATCCAAATCAATTTCTGAGTTCCTCAAATATCATTCCTGTCATTATTGCATAACATACAACATCACATAAATATATCACAACTACAAAAACCATCATCTATAAATTCGCCTGCATGCATACATACTGCATACATACATAAATTACTCTACGAGAGCTTCACAAAACCGTTCTGGCATTGCACCACCCTCTAAATCCAGCAATAAAAATTAAAATGCAGACCAAGCTCTGCCAAATTCTTTGAGAAAAGATATTGCTTCAGTGAAAGTTTGAACCAAATCTGGCTCCCAGCTGCTCATGTACATCACCTGCAGTGCAGCAACCAACGCTTTTCCCTTTTAATGTCACCAACAAAGTCCTTTTTATTCCAGTTTATGTAAAGGCCAGACAGTAGAGTAACTCACAAGATTAGATGATACAACCTCAGAGGACTCAGTGCTGTTCCCTCTGTTGTAAGTGAAAGTTTTTTTTTTCTTTTTAAACCTAAATAAAAGTTTCTTGTTTGTCATATGCTGTACATCAATTATATAATTGTCCAGCTTGGTGACGGCTGGACGCTGCGTAATGATCTTTCATGCTGAACGAGGTTTGTGCTGAATAGCTTTCATTATCACAGACAGGCAGCTCTTCTTCTGAAATGTCAACCCTTTGAGTTGAGAACATTCAACTAGAAACACTGAGAAATGGCGAATCTCCAGCAAGCTCTCAGAGGAAATATAATATTTTATCCAGGAGGACATTTAAGAGTGTGCGCACAGTATGTCTGCATGTCCACCTTATATGCAATTCTTGGCAATCGTATGCGAGTATGTTTATCAGATTGTGTCAGTGCTCAGATAGAGTTTAAACAATTTATTCTCAAAGGCGAGCAGGGCCTCATTATACAGTGAGTGAGTCCTTGAAGGCAACCAGACATGAAACCCAGACAAGATCAGACAGAAAGACTTGACAGAAATGGACTGTGAAAGGCTGAAAGAGACAGAAATTATGGCTCATTAATGCTCAATATATGCAAGTAAACAGATATATCTGTGCTGTGCAGCGGAGTGAATGCCGCTGCTTTCATACTTCTATATTGTTTCGGATATACTGCAACAACTGAGGGCAACTTTGATGAGTTAGATTTGATCTAACGTGTCTTATTGTAGGTCTTCCCCATAAAACCCTGACTGATAAGTTTCACAAAGCACTGTTTATTTTATTAGCAGGCAAAACTGTTCCGCTGTCCTTTAAAAAACACCAGCAAGAAAGAAAAATGGCCACAAAATGATGCATGTCAACAGAGCTCCTCACATGTGACCCTCGTCACTCGCATGTTTATTAAACGCTGACCTGTAATGGATATTTAATCTGCGTATATTTTCTTGTATAATTCATTTCTCTGTCCAAATATTTGAGGCGTTCTGGGATTGATCCTCCAAGCAGCAGAGTTGCTGAGCCAGGGATGAACTGCACGGCCTTAAGAGCACATAAAATAAGTGAATCTTTATTTAGAACATGTGAGAAATGAAAACAATCAAGCAAAAAAAGAAAAAAGAGACAGCTGAAAGAACATCCTAATGAGTAAACAAACATAGAAGAGACAACAGTCTGTCCTTAATATGTGCCGGTCTGGTTATATGTGTTAGAAAGGGAAGAAGTGAAAACTGATTTAATCCTACCCCTTTGCATCTTTGTCATCTTCCTCATTTTTCAGCCAAACAATGTTTTCCTCAGTTTTTTTTCATCAGTTTCCTCCAGCAGCTATCACACATCCATCACTCGATGCAGCGCCACCAACAAACCAGCCTCCCGTCATCAGCAAACCCTGCAGCTCGCCAGAATCAACTCCATCTCTCTGTTTTTAGACTGAAATAAATCTGACAATTGTCTATTCTCCACACATAATTTGTTCCATAATTTTGCTCCACATATGGTGACACAAACACTTTTCAAGATGGTGCAGACTTTATGAGTTTTGAACTGAAACTTTCCTTTTAGATCATAACCTTTCTCTTTTCCACAGAACCATTTTTAAACATTAGTGAATTATTCTTTACTTTATAGATTATTTGAATGGTTTAAAATTCCAGAAAATGCAGGGATTCTAAAGTTTTTGATTGTAAGAATACTGGACTAGTGTTTTCATGAACCTGGTGTACAACTCCTATTTCCCCTTTTTGCAGAACAACAAAGTGAATTTGCGCAAGTGTTTCCCTCTGCTTCCACTCAGTGAGTTAAATAAGGTAACGTCAGTGAATTGATCCCACATGCAGCTTCACCTGGAAACCCTTCCATGAGATTAATGAAGCCTGCTGCATTTCTTTAGAAAGAGAAACACCAAACGCTGCTTGTTGAAGTCTGATCAGGAAGAGACGAGCACACACTCCCTGCATGATGTTTCAGTGTCGTCTCAGGTTGATTTGCAGGTGCTACTTCTCCCAAAACACTCTGCAGGCAAAGCCACGTGGTGAACTGCGTATTAGAAATGCTTTCAGAGTGTTTTCAAAGCTCCAGCAGCGGGAAGCAACTCGGTTTACCATTTTACATGGACTCTGATCACATCATAAACGGTGTTGGAATTTCAATCAGATACGAGTCCATAGATTTGTTTTTATGGTACAAGTGTGTGATCAGTTCACAAACAAAAGGACAACACCAGAGGAATTAGCACTCATGTTGGCATTTGAATAAAAATTCTTACTTGTTAACACCATGAAGAAATGAGGGGTCGGACGTTGGGAAGTCTTTGTGTCTGTACGGTGTTGGTACATTATGTTTCGAGCAGAGGGTCTCTGTAGGTTTTGCTTCTTGTGTGGAATGTATTTGCATGATTTTTCTGGTGCCTTTTCCAACTGTTGTTCAATCACAGTCGGTGCCTCCCTGCAGCAGTAAAACACCAGAGGAGAGAAATACTCCCTTGTCACACGGCTAACCTCTGCGACTGCAAAATATTGCCTGCATCCTGCAAGATTTACAGAGTGAAGCAAAAGTCACGCCATGAACATCAATCTAATGACATTCAAATAATTGGAGAACAGACTGTAACTATTTAGACTGGAAAAACAATATATATACAGTTGTATTTCTTCACAGTGTATAGAATTTAAACAGACTCATGTTTTGCATTCTATTTGATATATTACTAAACAATGCCTGAGGGTAAAGCAATATTTTATGGCAGTCCTTTGTTTCTTTACATTGAAAGAATTAAATCATCCGTTCTTTTACGCAACAGTTGAACATGTGATCAGTAAATTAACGGTGGATTGACGTGTGGTCCGGTCCAGACGCTGCGACGCTGCCGACCCGCAGCAGCTGCGTTCATATGTACAAAGCCGCCGCTGCATTAATCTGATTAGAGGGTATCGGATGAGAGCAGCTGGGCAGCAGCAGTGGCTCGGTGTTTTAGCACCTCAAAGCAGGAAGAGTCTGGATTGAAACCTGCTGTGTGCTCCAGATTCCTCGCCCGGTTCAAAGACGTGCACGTCGGGTCACCTGGCTCCTCTTTAAATGGCTTTAAGGTGTGAATGGCTGCTTCTCAACCCGCCTCCTGTGCTCTGCGGGCTTCAGGGATAAGAAGGGACGATAGATTAACAGGTGGTAATTCTCAGACCAATCAATTCAAATGTCTATTTTCTCTTTTGCATACATGCAGCATTGAATGGATTATAGAAGAATATATTAAATGTCCACAAGCCAATGTTCAAAGCAATGTAGAATACAGTTTGATCAATCACTCAATTACTCTCATTATGTGTTTCTTTCATTATAGAATTTCCCGTTTAATTCTATTACTGTCCACTTTGTAATGCATTCCGTGTGCTTTTTGACACATTAATCTTCATCTGAATGAAATGAGTGTGGTACCTGCCGTCTGTGGCCAATTTCACGCTTCACTGTAAAGCATTGAGAAAAACTTATATACCGTAACTGCAAAGAATTTACATTCAGATGCTTCTGGAAATGCATGCAATGTGTTATTTTTCATCACCACGCTGTGCAGGGAAAACCCTGTCTCTCCTCATGAGCCTGTGAATCCAGAACTGCAAAAATAGTTTACAGGCACATTCTCACTTTTTTTTTTTTTTTTCATGCATTACTTCAATCCAGTCTCCATCTGGTCTTTGTGTTAGAGCAAAAATGTACTTCCACCATGCTGTAATTGTTTCCAGATAAGTAGAACACACCAATAAAAAAAAAAAGAGGCCTACTGTGGATCACATTTTAAAAATGTTGGCAAAGACTAATCAGTTTGATAACTGAATGTCTTCATAGGGTTTTAGTTTTAAAGCCCAAAGAGTGGTTTGGTGCATAGCGTTCAAGGTTTCCAACTTTTCAGCTCCCAGAATGTTCTGAACTTCATTTTGGTTATCGCACGCTGCAAAATGGCCTCTCCCCGGCCCCAGATTCCCTTTAGCTTACGACTGTGATTACGACTTGGCATCAGATGGCCTTTAATTATCGCATGGTTAGAATGAATGTAAAAAAGTGAAATAGTGGTGTTCATCTGTGTAAAGTGTTCACATCGACAATAGAGACGTACAGCCCTTGTACTTGCCAGAAACATCAGCACATTTTAATGTTGTAATTTTGGTGCAGTTGCAGGGAAAAACTTATGCAAACTGGACTGCTGAACTCCAGCTTTGTCAAGGAAACAGCATGAACTGACGATGGGCGAAAAGTCGTCCAAGATTACCTGATTATCTGATGCCTACTTGGAGAAATAACACAGAAACATATATAAACATATGTAGCATTACATTGTTAAAGTTTGTGGTGAACTTTATAGATTAAATTTAGAATCATAGGTAGAATTTGGTCGTTCAGGCTCAGAGTACAGCTGAGTGAGATGGGCCAGAATGAATTATGTCTCGTACAGCCGCTCATAGAAACTAAAACAAAGCCAACAAACGTCCAAACCAATCTAAAAGGGAATTAAAGCACCTGTGAAAAGTTGCAGCAACCAATATCACAATAGTTTTGGTTATTTTAAACATAAAAAGTGAGTAATGTAAGAAAGTTTTAAAACTACATTTCCGTCTTTAAGAGAGTGGTGCATATATGTCCTCTTCAATGAAAGAACATTAATGAAAGTAGCAACTTGCTATTCAGTGCACCAATTGTTCATAAGCAAGCTGCACAAAAACTGCATTGCATTATGGGTAATTAAAAGAGTTTTTGCCACTGGCAGACAATGCTCTGTTGTATTTATAATTTCTCAGCTGATCCCAGAGCCGATCCTGATGGTCCTGCCTGCTCGAGTCCCAGATGACACACTGAATCAGCTTCAGTCCAACGTCAACTGTCAAACAAGCTGTATATTACAGCCGGTCTCCGTTGTTCTATTACATCCACGACCTTGAAAAGCAGCTGCGGCCGAGATGTCTTGCAGTCCCATACAGTGGAACCTCTCCAGGACAATAACTCTGACATATATAGAAGATATTCAACATTTAACAATGCATGGACTCTTTAAAATAACTGGACTGGGAGAATCTTCTGCTGTTCAGTACATCATAATGTCACAAAACTGTCTTTTTTTTTTATCATTCTGCACATTTTTTCTCACTTGAGCAGTACTCAGAGGGTTTTACACGATCCGTTACATTCACACCATTCACACATGACCTCTGCCATGTCAGGTGCTAACACACCGGGAAGGGTCAGCGTCTTTCCCAAGGACATTTTTACCACTTTGACAGAACTCATTATGCGAATTTAATTCGCTCTGTCAGTGTGATCCAGTTTTGATAAACACAGGAAATAAAAGAATGGCATGAATGGTAGGAATGGTTGATGATGGCGTCTCGGCTCATTAGCAAATAAGAAGATTTCAGACGTGTGGGTGTTTGCCGTAGTCCGACAGATGGACGGTATGTTCTAACAGAGTGATTAATTAGTGACAAATCTTTATGCTTGTGTCATTTCCTTCAAGTTTGAGCATTTTCCACATTGCCAAAGGGATGAAAAATGCTCGTTTTCGTTAATATTATCAACGACACATAAAGATATCACCCCAGCTGGTGTTTTTTTCATCCATTGTTGTGTCGCGGTACAGACGTCTTGAGCTCTCCCATCTCAGGGGCTTCAGCGGGGAGAAACCTCAGACACCGTGGCTATTTTTACAAGCTGGACATCTCCAAATTTACAGTGAGAAACAAAGCCAGAGATACGGTAGTGTGTCACGTGGCTTTCTCTCTTGGCCGGGAACAGGTCAAAAGTTGACTGTTTTCTCCTGTTAATGAGGGCAACAAAGTTTGGTGGTGGTGAAGAATAGGGCAGGGAGCCATTAGAGGATGGAGCTGCTTCCTTAAGCGGCGAGGGGAAATAAACTTGCCTGCCAGCTTGTTATTTGCACAATTATTCAATGCAGATGCCAGAAAAGCAAAAGACTAATTCCTTGGGTCAGCCCGACTTTTTCCAGTGTCTCTGTTTTATATATCTTGCAGGTTTGTGATCAAGGGGTTTTAAAGGAGTGAAAATGTGCAAGTGGAAGCTCATATGAGAATTCCAATTTTTCAATATCATGCAAAATGGAGAAAATGAAGAAAAACCGAGGGAATGTGGAGACAGCTGTAGGTCAAGGCCTTAAACTTGAGGGGGAAAATAGCTTGCATCCCTATTTCACTTCTATGAATACTAAATCGCATCAACATTCACTTGGAAAGTCAATATTGTCTGCAGCCCCAACCTCATATGGGGCCAGCGCTTCCGCTCATACGTCCAGGAAGCAGAATTGTTGCTTCTTCATTTATTTATGTGTCTATTTACCGTCATGACTCAAATGCCACCAAACCTGAGAGTATAGGACCTTTTTACTGAAGCTGTGGGAGAACAGAGGATTAGGATTGCTTTAGTTCCTTATAATAATGGTCAGGATCTCAGTGTATCATCGAGCAAAACCACTTTGGGAATAACACGTTACACAGCAGCGTGTTCCTGTGGAGAAATTAGGTTTTTGAAAGATGCATAAATAGCTCAGTTTTGTTTAGCTTTTATTTATTTATTTTTTTGTTTTGTTTTTTTAACTTGATTGCATATTCATCCGTAACCTTTCACTTTTATCTAAACACATTTCTGGTGTTTCCACTCATCAAATTCTTACTGAAGCAGTAAAAAAATGATCAAGACAATGTGATCAGTTATTTTGATAGTGAAATCCTTTAAATAAACTGAAAAGGAATTGATAGTGTTTCATATCAAGTGCATTTTCCCATGAGTGTTTTTTCTCAGTATAGAGAAAAATCATGTTTCTAACTCATGGTAACGTTTACTCTGATCGGTGTCGCTCACTGCTAATGGTTAAGCTGCTGTATCCACAGTGACAATGTTGCAATAACAAACCAGTGTGTGAACATGTGATTGCATGTATGTGCACATGATTCCCCCACCACCACCATCAGCAAGGCTGTGAGGATATCAGTAGAATTTGGCTATTTTGCACTAGAATCCATTTGATCATCTGTATTACATGATGAAGTGAATAATGTATAATTGAAAACATTGCTGCTGTCACTCTGCTGTCACTCAGTCCTAAGCTTTTTTTTTCCTCAACATTTCACAACCTCCTGTTTATTGGATCAGTGCCTTATTACTCCTGAACGAGCTCAGAGCTCCTGACAGCAGCGTGGAAGGCGTGCCGCTGGAAGTAGAATCATGTCCCCTATGGAGAAAACACACCAATAACCTTCAGTCATAAAGACACTTGTAGTCCATTACAGTCGGCAAAAAAATCCAAAACACAAAGCCCATTACGTCAAAGTTGCTTATAATTTACTTTTTGTCAGCAAGCAAGTAGTTAATATTTTGCCTCTGTTGAAAGCTCTGCCTTTCAGAACCTGTCCTACAGAACTAGAAACAGCAGGCTTGTTTGTTTCTGAAAACCAGCTGTGTTTTTCATATTTGAGGACGTTGCTCGTAGAGCAGCTCAGAGCAGGTAAATCTGACTCCTTGCTTGTGCAGCCTTTCACAGAAATAGTTCTGAGGTCGAGTTATTCTCATGGTCGCTACCTGTCCCTCTCACGTTACTCTTAAAGCCTCTCAGACAACATTTTAGCAATTGGACCATCATGAGGTCTGCACAAAACCTCTCTTCTTGGGACTCCAGTAATAATTCTCTTCAGCCTTGGGAGCTTAATTTGCTCTCCAGATCTTGCTGTAAGTCCAGCGGCAGGATTCCTGTCATCCGAGAGGGACACTCTGCTAACCCAATAGGTCATTTGATATTCCCAGCAGTCAGCCTTTAACCTACTGTTGCTCCGTGCACGCCCCGATCCAATAGAGAAAGAAAGGAAAAAAAAAAAAAAGTGACTACCATGAGAGGGTTCGTTTCTCTGGCAAGCAGGGGAAGGATGACTCTGTCCTCTGTCAGCGTAAACTGCGCCTTGGCAGGGATCTTATTTTCACCAGCATCAGTCTCCCATGCAGGAAAGTATTTTTTTAATGTATCTGTCCTGTTTGGGAAAAGTCCAAATGATTGAATGAAACTGAATTGTCACACAGTCGCAGGATTTCCAACGCAGCAGTTCGTTCAGCACGCACACTAAAGCAGAGACGACGTCCTGTAAAATACAGACTGTTACATTGATCAGAACCCCATTGGGACATTTTTATTTATGTTTCGGATATGCGCAGCTTTTTCTGGAAGGCGCAGGCCAAACCTTGTTGAATAGTACATTAAAGTGTTTTACAACCTCTTCCTCCATATGAACTGTATCAGAGTGAAACCGGGTGAACAATGACTTGTATACGCAGTCAGTAGCTGCTTGCTCCATATAAGGTCTGAGACTTTCAAAATATACTCAGTAGTTTTGTCTTGGTGTTTCTGTTTATCCGAACCAAACGTAACACGAGTTTGGACGCCTTCCGCACCGTGTGACTGCGTTTGCATGGAAGTGCAAACGGTGTTGAACTTCTGGTCTTTGATGGTTGCACACCCATTTGTTGTTGGGAGGAACTGGACCGCAGGCCCCCGGGGGCCTTTACCACACAACCAATTAGCGGTCGGCGCTTTGGATTAATCCCAGGGGGAATGTCTTTGTTCCGCTGAATTAAGTCGGGACATGATTCTCAGAATCTGACAGAGATTGAAAGGATTACATGTGACAGAACAGTCTGAGAATCTTTTTTTTTTCTTCTTTCATATGATCACAACGATGTAGAAAATCTTTTTTTTTATTATTATTATTTTTAAATTACTCCCTGCTGACTAGTTCTCAACAAAATACAAATACGAAAACAAATTGAAATCAGATAAGCATCGCATCAACCCGCTCCCTTAATTTTTATTATTTGCAATGTGTCCCATGTAGTAGCAGTAAAGTCATTTGGCATTCAAGAGAACAAGCGAATAGGAGAATTTCGGTTCCCTCATTTCCTCCTATACTCATGAAATCTTTTCCCAGAGGACCAATGTCTCCAGGTATTGTTCCTCACAGATTACAGGGGAAAATGTCGTGGAAGGAGGTGGGAGAGGCTGCTCAGGTCGTCGGGTCAACATCACAAGTTTCTGTGAAGAAAGAAAAAGCCCAAGAGGAGTCGGGCCTTAGATTTATTATTACAGTGTTTGACTAAACAGAGCAATGTGTAAGAGCTGAGTGTTGACAGTATCTGAGACAGTAAAGAAAGGGTTATCCACATGTGAAACAGCAATGACTGGGATGGACAGGATACAGGAAGACAGATGTCACCGACTGAGGAAACTGGAAATGATTAATTGAACGTACAGATTTGCACTTTCCAAAACAGGACACTGGACAGAAAGTATACATTCGAATAACTCTTGTCTAATGCATCTGTTAAAAAAAAACAGTAAATCAAGCTGAAAAGGAGCATGTGTCGCAGCTGGGCAATATTTCTAGACAACATTGACATGATTAATCATACGAACCATATGTTAGGATCAAAGTGCTATTTTTAATTTGCCATTCATGAAATACAAACACATGCAAAAGTTTCTTCAGATGCCAACAGACAGACAACAAAGACGGCATTCAGGTCCGTGGAGTTGAATATACCCACAGTGTTACTGTAAGCTCTGTAAGATGCTGATAACTCGCTGATAACATACTGATTTATCAGCAGTGAAGCTGAAAATGCTGGGTTTGTCCTGTATGTTGTCTGTCAGATAAGACCACGAACATGAATACATTCAACTGAGGCATTCACTTTCTCAGGTTAGTTCATGACATTATTTTTATTTATTTTAATTTTTTTCCTGATTGACGCAAGATGGACGGTTACAGTGAGGGTTTAAAATAGAAAAGGACTGGGAGAGCCCTTAGTGCAATACTGCTGTTTCAGAGCAATATATTGTGGAATGCATAGCTTTTGAGCTTACCTGGATACAAGTGGCAATATCAGCAAAATAGGACAGGTCAAAAGGTGATCATGAATATTTATGTTCACAGAAACCTGCCAATAGATGTTGACACTGAACAATGCATAAACAAGATGAAAGGTCACCTAAATCGATAGAAATCCTCATACCTGCAGCACATTTGATGGTAATCTCTACAGCAGCTGAAGACTGTAGCCACAGTCACGGAGAGACGGCCACTCTCCCTATCAGACAATATCATCACTAGAGGTCCAAAAGGTTCAGACACGTGAAAGCAAGGCATTTCGTTCATTGAGGCAAATCTGCAACATCTGTATTGATACCGAGGACTGAGATTATATGGGTTTACCGGTTGAATTTGTTCCTGCGTCACTGGTCATATGGACTTTGTGAGAGCTCATTGTAGAAACACGGATGAGGCGCAGCGCCTGTGGCGTCTGCATTCGTCGAAGGTCAGTGCTCTGGAAACCATCACCACTTCCCTCAGTGAGCTTAGCAGAGATCTGCACACACAAGCACTCCTGCAAGCGCCCACAGAGGACTGAAACCACCTGCCTGAAGGGCCTGTTCAGAACCTATTGGCCATCATAATGGGTGTGTTACTCTGAAAGCCTTGGCGCTTTATTCCACTGAAACAGCCGTAACAAAGCGGCTACAGAATGACTACACATTGAGGCATGGATGAAAACGTGGTCATTCACTCAAGATCAAAGACTGATGTCTCTTCATGATTATTTTTATGTAATAAACAAAATGGACGTAACATGGGCAAGAAGAAAATTGTGTTAAATAGATGATTAACAACATATCTGCAACAAGTACATTTTGGCTTTTGTTGAATCGTGCAAATCATGAAATATGCAATAAGCATTTTCACAACAGGTTATCTCGATAATGACCTGTAGATGTGACTGTGAGTGTGTTACTGTTTAGAAAGTACCCTGAATGGGATCAACCCCCTATGGAGTTGGATGAAGCAGCATAACGCAAAGTATTCAGACGGGATAAATCCTCATGACAAGCAGGGCTGTGGCAAAATCTGCTACAGAAAAACAAACTTCCCACAATGGTTATTTGTTCCTGTTTTTCTGCCTTTGTCATCTTTCAGTGGCTCGACCTTGGTTCTTCCCCAGAGCTTTCGCTCATTTGTCAGAGATTAGGAGGATCGTGTGCAATAAACACGTACCTTGATGAATGTAAAAGAATAAAATATGTAAGGCTACTTTCATGTATTCGGTGGTGCAGCTCGCAAGGTAAATTATGTCCTGAATCCTCAAAGATGCTTCTATTGTTTGATTCCGTTTGAGGATATTATTAAACTTTAATACATCGTCATGTCCTGATGTGCAGCAACTATTGAAACCTTGTGCATACAAATTTTAAAGTATATACAATGACTCAGGCACTCTTGCTTTTCGCGTCCACTCTGGACATTTTTATCATTTTTATGTAAAGCAAGTCAAACTTTATCACGCCTACCTCCTAGGTTCTGTCAGGACAAAGGAGGAGTGGTAAGAATCAAACCTCACGATGAATTATACAACACCGACGCTGGTTTTTAACTAGGCAGTTGTAATAAATTCAGAATAGAATCTTGCCAGTAAACAAACAAAGAAAATCTTTATTTGTTTTTAATGTGATCCAGAATCAGAATGTCTTTATTGTCATTGTATTGAAGTGCAATCCTTAAAGTGCATTATAAATAGAACAAATTGTAACTCAGCATGCAAAACTAAAACATCCAGACTAGGAGCTGTGAATTGTTCCTCCTCTCAGCCTGGGCTGAACTACTTGGAGGACTTTTTCAACTTCAATTACACTGCAATAAAGTGCATAAAGTTAAAAAGCGAGCTGAATGAGAAGCCTCTCCTTGGGTTTGCAGCGGGAGTTTCTCGCAGCCCTGCAGCAGCGACTGCAGGGACAGTGTGTTCAAACTCCGGAGAGCTCTCAGCACCCTGCGCAGGCTGGACGTCTGATTGGCTGAGCGCCGGCCGTGATGTCAGCGCTGCTGCTATAAGGGCTCTGACAAATAGCCTGGGAGACACATTAGAAGAAACAGCTCAGCTGAGGGGCTGAGTGAATGAGACACGCAGACGTCCAGGGAAACGCCAAGTAGACGAGAGGATATGTGAGACTCAACACTTTGTGGGGATTATCTCAACACTGACATTTTTTTTTTTTTTTTTTTAACTTTGTATGGGAGGCAGGAAACAGGAGGACTACCTGTTGGAGGTTTGTACTTTAATTCTTTGAAGTCTGGCAGGTTTTATGGTTTTTAATGCTGGTTTGGAGTCTATCAGAATGCAATGAATTACTTTTGAGCTTGATGACAGGAATGATTTAGTTTTCCTGTATTTCACTGCATGTTTTAACAGCATTTTATTTCCAAAATACTTGAAGTATTGAAAGAAAAAAAAAACACTGAAGACAGTTTTTACATTTAAGTTTTAATATTCCTTTTTGTGTGTGTGCCAACATGCGTTCCTTTCAGATGGGAAGTACAACCCCCCTTACGTACCTCAACGTGAGCGCGGAGATAATCAACTCGTCATCCCACCCACCTAAGAATGGGGACGGCTACAGCGAGGTGACGATGATCCTGCTGGGCATGATCATGTCCCTGCTGGTCCTCTGCATCGTGTTCGGCAACATCCTGGTCATCACGGCGATCGCTCGATTTCAGCGTCTCCAGAACGTCACCAACTGCTTCATCATATCCCTGGCCTGCGCCGACCTGGTCATGGGCCTCATCGTGGTTCCCTTCGGTGCCTGTTACATTATCTTCAAGACGTGGCACTTTGGCAGTTTCTGGTGCGAGTTTTGGACGGCGACCGATGTCCTCTGCGTGACGGCGAGTATCGAGACGCTCTGCGTCATCGCCATTGACCGCTATTTGGCCATCACCTCTCCGTTTCGCTACCAGTCCATGTTGACCAAGTGCAAAGCCCGCATTGTGGTGGTACTGGTGTGGGTGATCGCCGGCTTGATATCCTACCTGCCCATCCACATGAAGTGGTGGATATCCGACGACAAAAACGCTATAGAGTGCATCAACAACAGCAGCTGCTGCGAGTTTTACACCAACATGGCCTATGCCATCACCTCCTCCATCATCTCCTTCTACATCCCGCTGATTATCATGGTTTTCGTCTATAGCCGTGTTTTCCAGGAGGCCAAGCGCCAGCTGAAGAAGATCGATCAGAGCGTTGGACGTTTTCACAACAGCGAGAACAGCAACTTAAAATCTCTGGAAGCTAACAATGGGCGCGGCCAGAAAAAGGCAAAGTTTTGCTTGCGGGAGCACAAAGCTCTGAAGACTTTGGGTATCATCATGGGGCATCTTCACGCTGTGCTGGCTGCGTTCTTCCTGCTCAATGTGGTGGTGGCTATATGGAAGGTGGAGGGCATCGACCTCACCTTCAGGATACTCAACTGGATAGGTTACGCAAACTCCGCCTTCAACCCGCTCATTTACTGCCGAAGTCCTGAGTTCAGGTATGCCTTCAAGGAGATTCTCTGCAAGAAGAGGAGCCGTCTCAGCAACTCAGGACCGGTGAACGGATACGTGTACAGCAGGCACAGCTGGCAGAGCGAGCAGCAGGGGAGGAGTAAAGGCAGCACAGAAGACAGCGACGCCAACGACGGGTGTCCGGGAAAGGGGCCCGGGGTGTGTGCTGTTGAGGACAGAGCGGTGGACCCCAATGGGAACTGCCGGAAAGGCCTATCGACCGTCACCACCGCCCTGTAAACCTGGAGCTGGGAGACTCAGATGTGTTTACGCTGCTTTCATAAACTCTTTTTTTTTTCCAATTGACTGATGAAGGTAAGGCCAGTCAGAGTCACTGGCAGCAGTCTCTGGAGACTGCTTTAAAGAAACTTCAATATGCTCGTCTGGGGCAAGTATTTTTTCCTCCTCAAACCCAGTGGTTGAAACACTCCAGGCAATGTGCTTTTACTTTTGTTAGATTTGATCACAATGATTTTATATCTACCTCATTGTATTTTTTTTTTCAACATCTGTATCTTACATGACTGTCTTTCATATTAACTGTTACCAGAGTTAAAACTCAGGCAGCATCTCTGCTGTTCATTTTAGTGGTCTGTGGATTATATGGTCATCTAGTGACCACTGGATTGTTGAGATGTTGTTTATCTCCTGATTCTTGGAGAAAGATCACACTTTTTTTTTTTATTAGTATAAAGACATTGTTGAATTTCAAAGAAAGTGTTGGAGGTTGTCAGTTCCATTTTAGCGTGCCAATTTGGCTTGAATAGCGAGTTATTTCCATCAGTGAAGGTGCAGGGAGGGGAGGAGTGGCGTATTTGTTTCGGTGCTTCATTTGAAGAAATGCATTCCAAATCAACCAAGATTACCGTCTGACATTTGCTCGTTTGTGTTTCCTTGGCTGTCTGGGGCTGACGATAAGCAACAGGTGTGACAAAACCTGCCTTTTCTCTTTTACTCTCTTGCACACTCATTGCTCAGCAGTGTGGTGGGGCCCCGCTCCCGGCTGCAACGCTTTGCAGAACTTCTGTTGCGAGCAGATAGCGGCAGAGATATGAACGTTCTCGGTAAACGTCATCTGTGGTGCGAGCTGAGAAATGCTTGGGGCCATCCTCACGTGAGGAAACTCGCACATCTGTATACAAATCAAATACCATTGACAGCCCTGGAGCTATTTTCTATCCTTCATATGCTAAAATGATTAATTGAGTATTGACCTGTAAAGCTGTGATATGCATAATTTCCATTGCATCAAATACTAGAGATTCTGGTACATTTACAGTCATTACACAAGTGTTATGAAGACTTTCAGTGCTTTCGATTTGTCCCTCTACCGGACAGTCGCCTCCTTTGTTGCACAAGCCTTGTTTGTTTATTAAATTCTGTGGCTGCTGTGTTTCAGCTTGTGCAGTGTTTACTGAAACCCGATCAGCAGCTTCCTTAGTTATGGCACCAGGGTACAAACCACACGTAATAATAATAAACACTGCATCAAAATAGCCAAGTGATAACAAAGTTCCAAAACCCAGACGTGGTGGTGGCAGTGGCTGCGCAGGTCAATAAACACAGATAAGGAAAAAAAAAAAAAGTCCATAGTTCTGGATGGTGCACCTTTGTTGCCGCTCCCTGACATTTCCCAGAGTCTCATCTGAGTGCGTGGATGTCTGCGTTTCAGCAGGAATAAAAAAAAACTGTCCTCGTACTGTTTCACTCAGATGTGTAGAAAACACCTCCACCTCCTGAAAACAGAAGAGCTCCTGTTAATGGGAAAATCTGAAAATGGTGCCAAAACAGTAATTACCAAGTATAAATTTTCCAACTTGCAGGGTGGAGCACGCCCTTCTTTCAGGTCACAGCTTATTTCTTGTCCGATGCAAAGGTTAATTGAAGACGAGTGCTGAGCGTGTGGGACTCTGATTGGTGAAATCCTCCGGTCTTCCTGCACTCCGTGAGTGTAGCGAGCGCCAGAGGAACAGAATGTGTTGAGAGATATGACCTCTTGCTTGGCCCTGTCAGTTTGGCAGGTTCGCTGTGATCAAAGTGGCAGCCTGCTAAATGTGGCTGCTGGAGACCGGAAAGGGGGTGAGGGGACCAGAGATCTGCAGCCAGTCTAAATCGGTGTGTGACCTGTGTTTTAGTGCATGTTGCACTGCCTTTACGTGGAAGGGGAGGTCGGCTGACACCGTCTCAACTGTGAACTTTGCTCCTTGAGAGGAGTCTCTACGCACTGGCGGCTCTGCCGGGTCGTCACAGACCATAGGAATAGACGTAAATATGTTGTCATCATACGTCACAGTTTGCCATGTGAAAAACAAGCTTTCCACTATGTTGTTCTTCTTGTGTTTTTCTTTCTTCCTTTTTTTTTTTTTTATAGATTTACAGCAAAGTAAATGCAGGGGTTCAATGTCATAATATTTTCCAGTATTTTCTTTTTGACTTTGCATCATTTTCACTGTACAGTACGCACAAAGCACAAAACAGATCAAGTTTTTGATATGTTGTATTTATTCGCTCACAGTTACCTGAAGCATTGGCACTTAATTTATAAGCCCGAGGGTTTGCAAAAGAAGAAACAATGTCTGTCTATAGAACCTGTTGTTTTTCAAAGCACTGTGCAATTGATCGTTTGCATGTCTACTTTGTTTGTGTGGTGTCGTGTCGGTGGACTTTTGTGCCATTTCCTCTTTCAAAGTGATCGGTTTTGTTTCAGCCCGTGTGGAGTCGGTTGTGAACCGCATATCCACACTGCTCCCTCCTGGCAGTGGCTTATCCTTGCACCTCAGCTGTCTCGAGGAGTTATTGAGGGTTACTGTTCCATCGATACGGCTGTATAATGAGGAATGCGGCTCACGCCTTCACCTCCCTTTGTGCTGGAGGACACAGCGCCGTTCCGTGCGGCGGGCCCTGAATGATTAGCCGACACACTATGACATTCCGCGCACAGCTGATGGATTGAAAGCATACACGGCGCTTACTGATGCATACAATGAACATTCAGTCCTCGCACCAAGTGCCGCCGCCAATTTTTACTCAATTTGTCCATCGCTGTGGTTTCACACACGCAGCTACAACAAACGCCTGTTTAAAAGTAGATTCTGGGTTACAAGTCTTAGAGCGGTGGGTTTTAAAGCGTTGGATAGGAATCTCCTGTAGGCCATCAGAGAGCAACAGGTTGTTGTTTTTTTTTTTCTTTCCATGTAAAATTAAACAAGTCCAAGTTTAATGGAGAAAACTTCCAATTACAAAATCACCTTCTGTAACTTGTGGATCAGGTTCTGTGAATGAGATCCTCCCACACTTTGAAAACCCAGTCTTAGAGGATTCCTAACGGTTTGGAGTGCATATAACGATTGTGTTTAAAGGATACGATGTACGCTGTGGTGGACTCTTCTTAATACCGTTGCTCACTGATCCACCGGCGCTGAGCGGACCTTGCTTCACGGGAGCAGCTCTGACTTGTGGTTTTAATACGGTCGTTTGCTCACTAAAGCAGCACTGGTATGGCACTTTTATGAAACATTCGTAGAGATTTGAAAAAAAAAAAAAAAGCTTTGACTTCACGGGCCAGAAACACTTCTGCCTCCTCGTCTGTGCCAAATCTGAGGAACAAGTGTGAGCTGATGTGAATTTTCTATGAAATTCAAACATTGCTTCTGCGGCTGTATGAAACTTAAGCCTGTCACATGTGAACTTTTCCTTTTTTTTTCCTGTGGCCTGAGTGAGAAAAAGAAAAATCACTCAGTATGAATGTTTACTAAATGTTCACAAGCTAGTTTCGCACAACTTATTGAAAGTAATGAAACCTGTTGCGACATGTGGTGTCCTGTGGTATTTATTTAATAAATGAAAAAAAAAGTGTACTTGATGTAACGTTTATATTGGAATAAATTATGTACGTGTTGCATGTTTTCATTGACGTCTCCTTTGTGATAAAAAAAGTAAGAAGAGTTCAGCTGCTTGACTCAGAGAAACTGGAGAACACTGCAAGCTGTCATCAGATGATTGAATGGGATGATATGGCGAGGAGGGAGGAGACGAGAAAATCCTGAAAATGTTTCAACTCGCCTTTTAAATGCTACACGTCAGACTAATGCTTTGTAGATTATACAGAGCCCCCGATTCTTCTCCAGACAGTGAAAAGAGGGAGGACAGCGGAGATATATAGAGACATAAAACTGTCTTGGTATGCGGCCAGTGTGAAGCTTTTTTCATGTGTCTATCCATCAGAACAGCGTGTTTATCTTAAGAATGAAGTTTAACAACTCTGATGGTCGTTACACCAGTTCAGATGTATGGATGAAGCAATACGACGACCATACAGGGTTTTTTTTTTCACATTTAAAAGTAAAGAGCTGCTGCTGGACTATTGTTAGTGTGATTTACATGATGCACATATTATTTGTTCTATTCTGAGAGAAAGCATTGATGTTAGTTATGACCTCTGAAATTTGTGACTTAGTGTTGCCCCTTTAATGCCGTCTTACCTCCTCCAGTCCAAACCCAGAGAGAGCTTCATGCTACATTAGCTCGGGAGCCTGCAGGTTACAACCTCTGTCCACACAGGACTTATCACGGGGTATTTCCCTGCTGTACGGGTGGTCCGGGATTACATATGAGCATAGGCTAACCTTTGTAAATGTTTTTGGCGGCTATGAGGTGCGATAATCCAAGTAAAACACACTGTCCACTGCAAAAAAAAAAAAAAGAAAGTTATTATGAAAACTCTATACTGAAAGTTAGATTTGTCCCATAAAAGCATGTGTTGATCTGATCGTAAGGTAATAATAATGCTGAGACAGTCACGAGAAGGTGAGACTGTTCTATCCAGCTCAGGATCACAGGGCAAAAGACACCATGGACAGGTTGATAGTCACAGTTGACAGTAAACATTCAGTTTGTAAGCTGTAGGAGGAAAGCAAAGTACCTGGAAAAAAAAAAACCTCCATGCAAAGAAAGAACATGCAAATGCCCTGAAGCCCAAACCCGAACTCAAACCGGGGACTTTCTGGCTCTACAGCGACACAACTCAAAATGCCTCCAGACCACATTTTGTGTTTGTCCAAGAGAGTTGTAATTTTTCAAATCAGAAATTAAATTTTATGCAATGTACCACTACAGCCTTGTTTATGCCTTTTATTTAAGATTAAAAGAGCCAAATTGTGGGAACCTATACTCATAATTCTATGCAAAATGGATTTTTTGCATTTCTTTTAGCATATTTCTACTCGAGCTTCCTCGAGCTGTTCTCCTCTCTGCCTCTGAGAAGCCACCGGATGTTTCAGATGCTTCAAAAACACCTGTCGCAGAAGGACGAGTCTTCAGGCTTCAGCGTTGTTTGAGTCGAGCGCGATGGAGAAGGAGGCATCTGAAACACGTCCGGCTGCGTTGTGGAACGGTATACTGTTTGAGACACAATGTTCCGGCATGTAAACACTGTGGTATAAGCAAACCTTCAGACTGAGTTACAGTTCAAAGAAAAATGAGTCTAATCTTACATTTTTCCTCATGGCTGATAAACTGCACTGAAGACACAGAAATGCAAAGAGGTTTCTCATAAACTTCTCCAGGGAGCAACTTGCTGTAAGCTCAGTGTTTTAGCATAACGCACAGAGGAATCAAATACATATTAAATCGTTTTCAGTATAAATGATTGTTTTATTATGAGAAATCCGGTGTTGCAGCCTAATCTCTAACTAACAAGCAGTTAATTTCTTCGAAGGGGTCATAAAAATGACTTATGTGGAAGACAGTTCAGCAAAATGTGAAAATATCTCCTCATGAAAGCGGTGTAGCTGTGTGGTTTGAGTGAGCTGCTGCTCTGCCTCAGAGCCGTTTTTCATTCCTTTCCTGTTTTCACTGATAGTGGTGATTTGAATCTTTCACCACAGTGTGTGAATGACCACAGTTAAACCCACAAGCATGAATTACACACAGTGGAAAAATAAAGCAGTCACATTCAAGAGGAAAATATAGCCGTTACTGTACTTTGTATTTGTGTTTCATTTGATTCATGACTTTCATATTAGCTGCAGGTCAACTCAGAAGACTCGAAATACTTGGATAATTTGTTCACCGCTGAATCTGAAGGAGGACTGGAGATGAATTTACTCGGAGTTTCAGAAATGGTAAGAACAAACTTCGTTGTGTGTAATTTTATCTAATAAACTGAATTAAAATCACAAATAGCTCATGACTGAGGATCACGACATCTAATCAACAAGAAGTTTTTATAAATTCCTCATGAGGGTTTTCAGCTGTGTGTGTTTTAACTTTTTGGGAATACTTTTTGAGTTTTGGTTTTTCTGCATATTATTTAAATTTTAGGCTAAACATACATCCATGTGCACCATGCAGTGTAAGATGTAATAGATTTTCCCAATTTTCACATTTTCTCCCCAGAAACTTCAATGTTTAGCGCTTCTCATATTTTCCCTGTTTTCCTTAAAGGAATACTCCAAAGATTTTGGACCCACGCCCTAAACGTTATCTGAACAGATTAAAAAGAAAACACGTCTCTTAAAATGTTTTATAACTATTCGGATTTACTTCACGTGTTAATACGCCGTCCCCTGGACCACTGGAAGAAGTATTTTGTCCACTTTCGTCAGTCCGGCTCTGTTTCCTCTTCACCTCCAGCAGCTGAGCTAAGCTAACTACGATGCTAACAGCTGGGAGGCAGCTGCTGGACGCAGAGAGACAATAAAGGTATGTATGATCTTGTCTCACTATAAAAATTATAGGGATAGGGCATGGGTCCAAAATCTTCGGAGTATTCCTTTAACTTATTGACGCACACTTAGCAGAGATGTAAATAAATGCATTAGTTGGAATACAGGTTTAAAATGTGACATTGCTTCTTCCCCATGTGTGACATGCAAAGAAACAAACAAGCACATATCTGCTAAGCTACTGTAGCTTCTTCAGTCCGGACCTTGTTTGTGTTGACCTGGAATAGAGGCTGATTTGTGTCAGGAGGCCATTGTTTCACACATGACTTTCATTGGATTTAGAAATGTGACACTGTTCAAGCTGTGCACTGACAAAAGAAACCACATGCAGCCGCTGGCCCGGCGATTACCCAATTAAACACAGCAAATCGACTTTGAACTCTGGCCCGTTCCAGATCTGCCCTGCTGGCTGTGTACCAAGACATTCCTGTCTGTGTTCTGGGGAAGAGTGTGGCTGCCGTGGCATCTTCAGCCTCAACAAACCCACTTTTACATCCTTATTCCCTAAATCCTTAAAGCTCATTTTTTTTGTCTGTGTGATTTGAGATGGAGTCATTCCCAATGTCCCGTATCTTTAAGAGCTTAAGGTTCTGCACTGAGCTGAATCCGCCAAGATTCCTGCAGACATAAAACTCTGTGGTCTGCCACAATCACGCCGAGTCACAGTTAAGCTTTTTCCTGAAAGAAAAACTGCAGGAAATCATTTACTTCTTTTCACATATTGATACCTTTCATGTTGTTTCAGGCTCAGCATGAAGAAAAAAATATCTTTTTTTTGGTGGACAGGAGGACTCTTTTTTTCATATTTATGTCGAATACAGCAGTTACATAACTGTGAGTGAAACATTGTCTCAGATAGATCGATATGTACCGGGCCATGGGGCCTGCTGTGACCGAGGCACCATCATGTCTGCTGCCCCATCACTCCCAAGAGCCTTACGGACGTGTCCATGTGTGTGTGTGTGTACATGCACGTACATGCTCATCTGAGGTCTTTCTCTCTCTCTTTTTTTTTTAAACCATCTGACAAACTAGCTTCACCTGACCTGAGGTTATTCAAGCAAGCGGTCTCTTTCCAAAGCCAAAGTAAATGCAATAAAACAAGTTTTTAAAACTTCGCGACTTCAAATTTGTTTGCTCCTCCTGCAAACCGAGTGGATCCATCCTGTCGGTGCACATATTCATGATCACTGAAGCAGATCAAAGCATCGTTCTGGATTCACTTAACCTCAATCTGTTCATAATTTAGATCTGTATCATCAGTTAGCGGTGCAGTTATGTAATGAAGTCATGATATCCCATGGAAATTACAACCATTTCCACAAGATTTTAAAAAGACGGCTCGTCCTGGCTCTCATTCAGGATAAGCTCTTTGTTATTCTAAGGGGCTGCTTATTTTTGCCGTGGCAGCTGGCCTGTTTTGTTCATTTAAAAATATGACAATGACCACGAAGTGCCCGTTTTGTGATTTCTTCCTGAATGCATGCATGTCCTTCATTATTGGCACCGTTTCAGGAAGGAGCACATGTGTGGGTAAAAAGCCAGCACGGTCCATGGGATACTGTTCTTTTCTCATGAGCCCGTGTGGAGGGTCAAAATATAGTGTAGCAGAGTACGTTTGACAGCTTGTGTTCTCATCTTGAACCTTGAAGTTGATTCCTCCTGACAGCCATGTTTCCAGACTCCCATCTTAAAATAAAAAAAAAAAAGGATTTTCGCTGCAAATTTTAATGCGGTTGAAATAAGTAAATCCGTGTTCATGTGACATCCGCTATAAGTCACTTGGCAAATAATATCCCATCCATAGGGCATCCAAAGTGGCGTTATTGATCCCAGTGTAGGGTATTGGGGTCAGGGGTTAATAACATAATGAACGATGCCTCTGCAGCACATCAGGATGGATGTGAAGTGACAACAGGATATTATCTGTTGTTTCCTCCCACTGGAAAGAACCACAGAAGGAATCATCCCAGTCTGGATCGTCTTGATCCAACATGTTTACAGACCGCCGTCTAAAGCCACGGGCTCCATTGAAACCATGACCGGATTAACTCAAAGACTTTAAGGAATTGCTCTGATTTCTGTTGGAACATTGGCAAAATTAGTATGATTGTTTTAACTGCAGTGCATATTAGCACAATTCCCCTTCCTCTCTCCTCATTTATTATTCCCTTTAACTGTCGCTTTTAGGTTTCATATTTGTTTGGCTATCCTCAATAAATAATAGATCACACACATATTTCTGGTTTGTACCTTGACTGTTTTATGTCTTCTATATTCCTTCATGTCTGTCGACTTTCACTGTATTTCAGCTGGAATGACAAAAGAGCGAGGGTCGCACACAGAGGCTCGCAGCGCGGTGTAGTGCGCATGAATGAGCAGATCTCTCCCGAACAGAGTGCTTCCAGTTGTTTGTGGTTTTCATGATGAATAATGTGCTCTGGCTATAGATTAAAGGAGGTCCAGACAGTGTTTTTAACCGAGTGTACGGGTGGTCACACATAATAAGTTAACTGCTTGCGGTCAGCAGAGACTGGTGTTTAACCCGGTGAAATGCACAGGAAAAAAAAAAAAAAACATTTATCACTGTTTTACTGAAATAAACAGAGAATTTATCAACATTTAAAGGGTCTGTTTTTCGGAATTGGTAAGATTTGGGACAGAACAATGAACAGAAACTTATTTAAGACCGTGCATCCATTTTCAGACCCCTTCAGCAGCGATGTTAAACACACAGCCTGCGAGCCAAAACCAATGACCCTGCAAAGTGTAAAGATCAGTTTGATAAAACTAACTGCTGGTCCTATAGGGATCGCTCTGTTTTAGCAAGAGAAACAAGCCCGACACGAGACAGAGACTTAATCCCAGAGATCAGCGAAGGAGTGAAGGTTAACTACCCCGTTTCTGTTGAAAAAACATCAGCACTTAAACCACACCGTGAGTGTGAATTTCTGAAACCGTGTACTGAAGGCTACAAATATAGAATATTTAATATGATTAAAGTTAAACTGACTTGGGATTTACGGTAAATAAAAGTCTGTGACAGTTTGAAATTCCAAAATGTACTTAAACATCATTACACTGAAAGAAAAGACAATATTTCAATGTGTTTTTTATTACAGGTTTATTAAGTTGTTTCTAAACTAGCTTTTATTTTGACTGGTTCTAAAAAAGAAAGAAGAAATAAAGTCTCGTTAGAGCCTGTAGAGGATTGCTGCTGTCCAACTGCAGAATATGTTCCATACCGTTATAAGCTTCCATTTATGGTTCCATGCAGGTTCAAAGTCGGCAGCCGCTGTAACAGCAACATCCATTAATTTTTGATTTCAAGCATGCTGTGTCTGAATGTATAGTTCTTTCTTCGCTATGGAAACTGATTGCACAAGTTATTAAAAAAAACAATGGAGCAGTTTGAAGAGAGTCATTGAGGAGACTGTGTTTAATCAAGCGTCGGGTCGCAGGTCTGATGTTTATAGCATAAGAAAATGCAGATTTATTGGATGC
The DNA here is from genome assembly GCF_902148845.1 of Salarias fasciatus. Classification (NCBI taxonomy): domain Eukaryota; kingdom Metazoa; phylum Chordata; class Actinopteri; order Blenniiformes; family Blenniidae; genus Salarias; species Salarias fasciatus. The sequence goes on along the minus strand of NC_043746.1, from coordinate 8,322,708 downwards.
ATGGTTGCAGGTGCAGACGGATTGATGTGCAGGACTCTAATCTGCACTGAAATCAGACATACACACCTTTTAACTGACTCAAGTGAACCTTGAAATCTAAAACATGAAGCAGCATAGAGAATTATTAACATGAACAAGATCAGCAGCCATGTGCAAATGAAAAACGAAGAGCCTCTGTCACTGCTGTTTGAGAAAATGTCCATAATTCACAATAACAGCATTTTACCCAACTCAAAGAACAGCAAAGAAACACTTTATATTGTTGATTCTGAAAAACGTAGTTACAAAAGTTGCTTTGATGGAAAATTGTCAGTATTCCAAAAGACTGACTCTATTCTGTTTCACATGAATTCAGTACACGACAAAAGTCAAGCTATTACTTTAGGTTATATTCCTTTTTTTCTTGCTGTTGTTTGTGGCTGGCACATTGAGATAATATAAATGGGATTGCAGTGTGCAATAATACCAATTATAATGTGTCCCAACGCCGAATGCGTTTCCCCTTCTTTCTTCATAGTCAATCATCAGACAAAATAACGACTGTAATTGGTCTCACAGTAGTAATTGGACAGTGAGTCAGCTCTGTTCTATTGTATTTTTAATGGTAACCAATTGTATTTGTAAAACGCCCCTTTGACCTCCTCTGTGTCAAGCCGAAGCAGCGCCTTATGCAGCGCCGCTCTCCAGTCCTGGAGGTAGAGAGAGGTGGGACTTCTGAGGAATGCATCTATCAGCAGCAGCCTTGCTGCTGTGCAGCCTTCTGAAACCCCGGTAGGATGGAAAACTAACATTAGCCACACACCTCCGTATTATGACATGTCAGAGGAAGGCTCCGCTGCAGTGTTTATTATACATGTGAGAACAGCGTGATGGAATTAAGGCGATCACTCAGTGGTTAATGGGTGTAGATGGATCTCGTCCAGAAACAGTTCATCTTCTTAAGTAGCTGAAAAATTTGCAGGTTTTAAATCATATAAAATGGGAGGCGGGGAGGGACTCGCATTTTTCTGGAGTCCGAACGCGAGTGTGCGGTCCCGGGCCTGACCCGCCGCAGCCCGACTCGTCAGGCCTTGTCACAGTCCATCTCTGTGTGATTGATCTTTATCCCTCTGACACTCCGGTAAACTCCCACAAGCATTTCCTGACATGCCGGTGTGAGAAAAAGATGCTTGTCAAGCGGGATGCCTAATATGGTGTTACAGATGCAGATATGCAATAACAGTGTGTGTTTATGGCATTGTGGGCTCATGGTTAATATCCGATGGCAAAGAAGAATCCAGCCACGGGGCCGGAGTCGATAGAGGAGAGCGGCTTGAGAAACTGAAGCTATGACTTGTATGTAAAGCACATCTCAGGCTAAAAGTCACTGTAGCCTCGGCGAATCATATCACTGAGCCACGTCAGTAGTAAGTAAGTAGACTTTTGATTTGCATTGAACAATATGGCTGCATGAATCCATTAAGGCCCTGAGTTTTGGTGGAGGATTTTTGTTGTTTCAAGATAAGATCTCCATGCACTCACAAAGTAACAGAATGGGACTGAAAACATGATTGACCAGCTTTATGCTGCTCCCAATGCTAAAACAAATAAAGAAGGAGAAAGAAAAGACTTATGTTCACACAAGGAACTTGAAAAACCTGAACAACATTAAACCATCAGAGAGATTTACAACTTCAGATCTGGGTCACGTCCACAGAGAGGAGACAGTCCCTGTCAACATAAACCCCTGAAGATGAGAATCACCGCAGCCAGAATGAAACCGGAGTAAAGGTTACGCAGCCCGCACTTTCATCACGAGCTGCTACAGTTATTCACCTCGACCTAACTGGGGTTACAAGGCACGACTGATCGCATGGAAAATTTAATTTGCTGTGAGATCATCTCAGCAGAGCAGCCAACTCCAGCTTTACTTGAAACTGTGGAAAGCACGCAGTCTCTAATCACCCATGATGGGACGAACTGGAATACACTAACCCAGAGTGTGTGTGTGTGTGTGTGTGTGTGTGTGCTTACGTGTGGTGGATGTGATCTAGCCATTATGTGAAACATCAATAACGGAGAGAGGTGTTTTGAAGAGGGACTCATTACATGTTTCTTTCTTCACACTCTGCAGGAAGTCGCGTTTGCAATGTTAATCGTGTTACTCGAGATAAGCTGTGACGTATGAGCTGTGTCGACCTTCTTACATGTGCTTTTTAAACAGTCGTGTCACCTTAAGCAGGGAACACACATAAAGATAATCAGGCGGTTTCGTCCCGATTTCCAGCAGTCACGACCAAGGACCGCAAACACCAGATTATTTTATAAGATTATCCTGCGGTCTGAGGTGTGCTAAGACTGAATTTGTCCCAATAATCGGCTCCAAGCATTGAAAAGTCTCTTTGACTTATATGTTTTGATGTTGTTTTTGTGTAGCTTCTTCTTCTGTGTTTTCGTTAGAGATTTCTGGTTTGGCGGACGAGATTCTTGAAGGGCAGTGAGACAGACTGGTAAAGTGTGTGCTGTGTCGGGATTGTCAGAGCACAACACACACAGCATGATCAAAACTGTTCAACACCTGACTTTTTTATCTTCATGAGTGGATGAGATTTAAAAAAATAAAAATAAAAATATTTAGAAAATCCTTATTGAACTCAATTCAGAGAATTTTATCTGTATTGTCATTAACTCGGTGCAAATATTAACTGCAATGGCGCTACCTAGCACCTCATTCACGGCTAGAATGAACCGCTGGGTGGGCCAGTTTTGGTCCACAAGCCATATATTTATCACCCCTGGTGTAAACAGTAGCTGTGTTCATTAAAACACGATTGGATGAACGTCTTCTAGTGTGGGAATTATCTCAAACTCCAGTTTTTGAGAGAAAAAAACTATTGTTGAATTGGACGTTCAGTTTCTGTGGACTTCTGGTCCCATGCTCAGGCCAATGTTGAGGGTTGTGTCAGTGCTGGCGTACGGCGCAAAACTTGTGCCAAAACAATCATGTGGATAACAAACGCGTCAGTTGACTTAACTCTTCAACAACAGTGAAGCAGATTTAAATCGAAGACGGAGAAAGGAGAAGATTCACGGATGTGGTAAAGGACGACATGGAGGTGGCTGACAGTCCGGGAGGCAGAGGATCCACTGCAGTGACCATGAGAGGAGCAGCCAGAAGACATCGGGTTCTGTTTTGCCTTGTTTTGATTTGTTTTCATGGAACATGGTGGCCTTTACCAAGAAAAGCCGCTTTAATCATTGCTATCAGTTATTTTTATTTATTTAGCTGCTCATCGTCTGCATTCAAAAACACGGACATCATAATGAGCCACAGATGTAGACAGTCACACAGCTCAGATTCTCTGGATGCATTAATGAGACACAGTCTATGGAAAAGAGATGGTTTCTGCTTCAGAAAAGTTAAGAAATCTTCAGAATATCAATAACAATGCTGCTTTTTGCACATAGCAAACACTAATGAGTGGCATCTCTACTGTTTTAAATGGAGAAAAAATGGTCTTTCCAAAAACAGCCCCAGACTTGACCTTATAGTCTGCAGTGTTTCTTAAAACCTATATATTCTTTTGTTGTCTCTCTGCAGCTGGATTACTTCGATTTGGGAACATGCAGACGTTTCTGTACCACCAGTTCTCCTTCTCCAGCTCCAGTTGTCTGCAGGATTTTTAGTTATATTGACAGTTATGTTGTATTTTTACCTCAATCTACATCTTATTGATTTTTCCTCCTTGTCTGTCTACTTGTGATCAATACAACCCTGAAACTGACTGCTATTACATAGTCCATCCTCCTCATAATGGTTTATCATGGGTTCCAGCATTGCATTTATTACAGAGAAAGCAAAGCTCATGTGAGAACACTGTGAAGGGGGTGGAAATGCACGTCAGTCAGCTGCAGCTCTCTTCCAGGCAGCTTATGTCATTGTTGACAATCAGACAGACTTGAAGGCCAACAGTGACACGAAATGAAAATTCCCACACTGGTTCTTTTTGAGTCGCATTCCGATAACTGAGACTCCATCTTCACATTCCCACAAATGTGGGTCTGTTTACCTGTTTTCTCTGTATATTATACTATCTATTACTTTTTATTTCTGAATCCAAACACCTCAAACATGCATCAGTGATATTCGTTGCACCTTTCAGAAAATCCCTCCAGTTGTCTCTGGAACCAAGCAAATTAGGCACATATTTCTGACTCTAAAACTGCGGTAGCCTCCAGGCTGAGGATCCGTTACTCTTCTGTTGATTTTCCCTTCCAAGAAACACCAATCGGTTCACCTTCTACAGGGTTTATCCAATCCAGGCGTGTGATAGCCATAAGACTTGACTTGATTTACAGGGTCACTTAAGCTAAAGTATATGTACAGATTTAACTGTTGGAAATTTAAATAGACATTTTTGAAAATATTTGTTGATCATACTTGCTTTTATGGCAGCTGTAGAGGCTTCTAAGAAGTGTGTAAACCTCTCCTGTATACAGAAAGTGTCATCTCAAACTGTTACAATTTTCTTCAAGCACAAAAGGATTTCACCAAGAGCATTTTTTGTAAAATACTGATCATAAAGAAACAGTTATTTTCACCTAAAGTAAATGCTCCAAGCATTTTAAAGCTTCAATTTGTTGAAGTACTAGAGTAGGACTTCTCACGCCATGATTGGTGGAGTTTTTCGGGTCACACGTGATTATCCAAATTTGTGTTTTGTCTGCTCTTTTTGTTAGCGAGCCTCTGTAGCTCAAGTACAGGACGTTAATCGAGCTTGCTGTAAACTTGTTAAGAATAAATCCCTTAAGATCATTTGAGAATAACTTTGGGAGCAGCTACTTAAAAAGGAAGAACAATCCACTGCTTGTTTTGGCACGATTGGAGCCGGCGCTGGAGAGGAGCTCGTGCCTGTGTGTGCTCACAGCGAGCCTCATGGCACTAGTCAGCGCTCACATTGCATATGCAAACAGTCTTTTCTTTGACTTTTTCAACAACCAATAGCTGACATTTTTCTCTTTGTTTACCCTTGCTAGAACCCCTTATTTTTTCCCACTGTGCCAGAATGTGTGTTTGTCAGACACACAACAACACTGCACATCCCTTGTTAAAATGATTCTATTGATTGATTGATTTTCGGTCGGTCTATTTAGGTGTGGCATCAGAGATGTTCTCTTAACTTGAGAGGAAATGTTTCTGCTCCCGCCTCCATCTGGACCCATAAACCAATTGACACACATAGTGCAGATTAAAGAACTAACTCGCTTATACATATGGTTATCTGAAAACCTCTTTCACCCACCATCCACAAATGTCTATAATATCTTACACTAGAACGTGTCACCTGTTCCTGAGGAGACTCAGTCACATGCATCATCAGCACAACGGTCGTTCAAAAGATTTCCATCATATTGATTCAACATATGAATCAACTCATGGCAAAGCATGAACCTTATGTCACTCTTTGCCAAATAAATCAGGAAATATTTCAGTTGATGCTCATTTATTGAACATGCAGGATTTTCAAAAAGAAACCTCCTTTTGATCTTAATCATTCTGCTGTATTCCAGCGCTGAGGAGGGCACTCGTGGTCCTGGACCCGGAGGGCCACATTCCTGCATGTTTTCACTGGATTCCAGTCTGAACACACCTGAATGTAATGAATATGTCCTCATGAAGCTCTGCAGAAAGACAGATAACAAGATGCTCATTACTGTCAGGTGTATTGAAGCAGCGCACATCAACACTGCAGCAATCCGACCACGCCTGCCACCCCTCTTCACATGCTTCCACATCCTCGCTTTGTGTCTGTCTCAGCTGTTTTGCTTTTCGAAGTTCATTTTTGACTCTGTTTTAAAGATTTAAAAGCGATCACAGACTACTTTTCCTCATCCTCTTACAGCAAATCACTGGTTTCTCTAATTGCTCCATTCTTTTCCACTGTGATCACTGATTCTCCTGACCTGGAATCCCACTTAAGCATGTCCTCATCTACACTGGAAGACATCCTGAATGAAACGCTTCCATCTCGGACTCAACAATCTAGAAAAACTATCACTACTGCGACTGCACTGATACAATTTTTGTTTCTTTTTCTTTCATGCTGTAAAGCTGGACATCCTCCCGAGGCTCCGTCTCACTGTACATCTGTCCCAACAGCTTCCACACCACTTCACTTTAACACAGCAAATCACAAAAATCTAATCCACACTGACCTCTTGTGGCCATTTTAAGACATGAACCAAGGATTGTGTTTTCAATATTTCCTTTTCAATCTTCTTGTAACCAGTGTTGGTGCAGCCTGTCGCTTCTCCAAGCACACAATTCCTGCAGCCTGTAGAAATACTGAATATTTCAATACTGCAGAAATACTGATATCCTCATTGCATATATGGTTTGCTCTACAGACAGGCAGACACGACCACAAGTTAAAAACTCAGGGAAACGTGTGTGTTGGGGAAATCTTTATGGCCTACAGTAAATACTTGCATATAGCAGACATTAGATGCCAACTGCTGTCAGTCTTTTAGTTTGTGCAGCTCTGCTGCCATCTGTTGTAAAGCTCGTTGTGTCAGTGCCGTGGTCAGTGTGTGTGTGTGTGTGTGTGTGTGTGTGTTGCACTTGATTCCCCTGAAGGAGTAAACAGGGTGTTCAGGGTGAAACTGGGTCGCTGTTGAGTCACAGAACCTGATACTCAGTACTGAGCTCGCTGCGGTACACACGCCAGCCGGCGTACAGGAAAACACACACACGAAAACACTTCTTCTGATTGATAATGACATTTATTACAACTCCCTGATGGACTGTAGCCAATACCGCAAACTAATCACAGCCTCCTGATGTGATCTGTCTGAAAAGCCTGAGATCTCAGCATGCTGGAAACTACGAACAGATTCTAACCCTGGAGTTAAATTCATCCTGTTATTCCACTGTGTTTCTTTATTAATGTCTGTTTTATTGTTGAAATGAGAATATGTGTCTGCATTTGGTGCTCCTGGGTTACCTTAGGGAATGCAAGCATGTGATTGGTTCACAGAAAAGAGGGATTTTTAGCAGAGCTCGCGTGTGCTGCAGTGCAGAAAGTCTTAGATTTCAAAAGAAATGTGTAAATGACTTTGTGTATTACTATGATGGTGAAGCTGAGTGTTGGAGTTACATTTAAAGCACACTATTTCTGCGTGGGTGAGGAGAAAATATGAGTTGATGAGTGATTGAATTGTGTTTGTTGTATTGAAGAGTTGAATATGAAGATATGAGCAATTATTTTGATATAAAGTTCATCAACGTTCGAGTTCAAATCACCTTGTGGCTCCATTTATTCATTGTGTTTCTTTTTCTGTTAAACCCTCCTACACATCTGGAGTGTTCGATATAATTCTGTTACCCTAGTGGGCTGCAAAATGAATGAATAAATGGGTTTATTTCCAGCAAAGATTAAAGTAATGTTTTAAAATAAAAATCGAAATGTTGAAAAAGGAGTAAATGCAAGTGAAAGTTTTATGTTCCAACACCTTTTAAGCCCACTTTATTTTAAGTAAAATTATTTGTACACATATCTTTATAGCTAACATATCAATACTTGTTTTGACACCAATTGTAAATTATTCACAGTGAATAATTGTTCAACTAATCTGCCAACCCCTTCCAACAATCCTCACCCCTTCAGATGTATAAACACAGAAGAGCGTGGTTTAAAATAAGTTATAGATAGATTTAAGTGTAGTTATCGTGTTATTGTCTGCATATTAATTGAGTGTTTATTTGATTTAACACTGACTGAGTGAAATGTTGCTCCACAGACACAATATATGTTTCCTATATTTTAAAGAAGCACAAAGAGAAAATCAACACTCGGCAAACAAAATAGTATCATTTTTAATGTTTGAGTCATATCTGCCAGAGATACAAAACTGTAGAAAACATATGACGGGCACAGTGCATAGTCACAGAATATATTACACAAAGGCACATGCTTTGAGTGGACTCAGTCTGTCGTATTTACAATATTGACATCATGTTTCGTACATTAGGCGCCACGTGGCTGGAACGTTGAAAGCACAGGGCTCTGTCCTGGGACCTACACTCTTCACATCATACATGCTTCCTGTTGCGAAAATCATCAGGAAACACTCCGTTACCTGCCATTGTTATGCAGATGATACACAGATCTACACCGATAAACCTGTCAGACCAGAAGCTTCTCTTAAAAACTTAAAAAACTGGATGAGTCATAATGTTTTGCTCCTGAATTCAGATCGAACAGAAGTGATTACATCTGGACCAAAAAACCTGAGAGAAAAATGATCTAATCCAATAGTGACCCTGGATGGTGTTACTTTAACCTCCAGTAACACTGTGAGGAACCTGGCAGTGACCTTTGACCAGGATTTATCCTTTAACTCCCGCATTAAACAGGTCTGCAGGACCTTCTTCTTTATATAAATAAAGCTGAATTGAATTGAATTGAATTAATCTGGATAAGATGTGTAGCCGAGATGAAGGAAATTACGGTGAGATTCATAAAGTGCTACTGAGAGATGAGTCTGTGTTATCAGTGTCAGCGCGACGCCGGCTCAGTATCACATACTTGATCTGCTCTGTCTCTTTCTCATGGCTGTCTTGTTGACCCTCAGAGTCTTGCCTCTTTGATGATCCTTGAGTCATTAGCAGGTATTTGAGTTTGCAGGCTGCCGGTATCAAAGTCAGAGTCTTTGTCATCTGTGGGATTCTGGTACGTTTGTGATGTTTCGGTGGAGCAGCTGGAGTCTGAGATGTGCTCCTTTGCCGTATCAAAGGACTCCGTTAAAACACTCTCGCTGTATGACTGACTGGCAATCGTTTCTGATTCGGAGCCAGGAGCGTCCACAAAAGGACCGTCTGTATCAGGGAGATAGTGATTGTGATCTCCTTTCAGATCAGTGATTGAACATCTACGCTGTGAGTCCAGATGGGATGCACTTGTTCTGGAAGCTGAATCATCTTCACACTTCACGTCTTTAGATATTGCATCAGAAATGCCGTTTTTCTTCATCAAACTTTCTGAAAGTCCCGCGTCAGCATCCAGCTTCCTCTTCCCCTTTTGGCTCGGCCCTTCGTCTGCATCATCCGCGCTTTTCTCTCCGGCCAGAACTCTCTTCAGACTCTGAGCCCCGTCTATGTAAACTTGGCAGAGCTGAGAATCGGGCATGTGGTTTCCATGGATCTCCGCCAGCTTCATGTACACCACATAGAGCGCCTCGGGGTGAGTTCGGTCCTCCAGTGCTGCTGCCAGAGCCAACTGGAAGTAACCCACTGCATCGTGAGCATCCTGCAGAGGGAGCGAGGGTCAGGGCTGGTCACCAACATCTAATTACATCAACATTTTCATTTCCATCAATAACTGTTAAAAATACTCCTGGCTTTTGATTTTTTTTTCTAATAAACAATTAGTTAAACAATATGGGATCTGATGTTGACCTAAAGCAGTATGCTTGAGCTTAAAATAAAGGAAGAATAAGGTAAACAAGAAGAAAAAAACATGTAAATGAAGTTCTTTGTCATGCTGTTTGGAAAAAAATGTTTTTATATTTTGTTACATAATAGGACTTTCTCTTTGAATCTGTATCTAAAGTGATAAGATTTATTCAATTTGTTAAATTAATGTGACTGTTTTTCAGTATCCCCAAAACAAAGCAAAGAAAAAACGAGCTTGTCCATGCGACAAACTTCTCTGCTTCTTGTGGTATAATGTATTTCTTTAGGAAAAGCAAGGCGACGTCATTTATAAAGTGCATTACCTCGACAGGCCCTTTCAAACCAGCAGCACAGAGGGAGTTTTGATTTGAACACCGCCGCCCTGCCTCCTGTACCTTCAGCTTGTGCAGGGTGATGTTTCCCAGTCTGCAGTACAGCTTGGTGTAGTATTGCGCTTCTGCCGGCTGCTGCAGGACGGCCGGACACAGTGAGAGCGACTTCAGGTAGTAGTTTTCTGCCAGCTCGTACTGCTCCAGGCTGTAGTGCACCGTGGCCAGCCGGTGGTAGGCGGTTCTCTCGTTCACACCGACACCTGTGGGAAAATAAACGCTGCCTATGGACGCAGGAACACGACGACGACTCCGCTTTGACGTCGTTTTAAATGCCTACCTGTTTTGCCGGCGATCTGAACAGCCAGGGTTGCGTACTGCAGAGCCTCCTCCTGCTCGCCTTGGTTCATCAGCAGCTCCGTCAGTTTACTTAACAGGCGGTACTCCGAGTGGATGTCCTTGATGCTCCTAGCAAACGGCAGACTACCATCCTGAAAAGAAGGAGCCCTTTATTAAGATCAGTTGAGGATTAAAATAAACAACTAATTTAATTTAAATCAATTTAATTTTATTTATTTATCCCAAAGCTGGCTTGAAAGCAACAAAATATTTGAACTGAGTTGACTTAACATTTGCTCACCCTGTAGAAAGGCAGAGAAGCCATCCTGTTGTGGTGGCTCTTAAAGTAGACGTCTCCCGCCTCCTCATAGATGCTCATCGCAAAGTGAGAGTCCTTCATCCTCAGGGCTGTTTTCACCGCTGCCTGTCAACCACATAATAGAAAAAAAAATAGAATAACTACATTTCGTGATTAACAGACATGAGAATATAGGAAACTTCATTAAAGTGTTAGATAATGAGCGCACCTTCCCTTGAACCGTATAACAGCAAGACATTATCATGTATTTTAATTAAAGTTATATTTGAATTTAGAGGCAACAAAAGGTTCTAGGTTGTGTTTGAATAGAAATAAACTCCACCATTATTAAATATTTTGAAAATAGGTGCTCAGTTAATGAGGTTATGACACAGATACATGACATACATTATAAGCAGCGCGAGTTTTATGACAGATCAAAGGGCAGGACAATGAAAAGAAAAGAAAGGTGTGACTCGGAAAAAGGTATTTTCCATCATGCAACTGCTCCACATTTTGAATCCATCCTCCGTCCTCACCTGCAGGTACATGTCGGCCAGCTCTTCCTCCTGGATGAGGTGATAGATGCGTCCCACCTGCAGCCACGTTTCCGACTCTTCCTCCCGTTTGCCCAGGTCGATGGAGATCCTCAGGCTCTGCTTGGTGTAGTCGAGAGACTTCCGAGACGATCTGCCCAGTTCATTAGAATAGTTATTACACAAAGTAGAGTAAACAGAGGAAGAGAGTTGCTGTGAAAGTCACCTCTCGGTGTTGAGAGAGAGGTAGAGGCTGCTGAGGATTTCCAGATATTCCCCCTCCAGCCTTTTGTCTTTCAGTGCTCTGGACACAGACACACAGTGCTCGTAGTAGACGATGCTCTGGCCGTACAGCAGCATGTCAGTGTACAGACGACTCAGCACCTTGGCCACCACCATCTGACCTGTCAAGAGATGAATTAAACATTGTGAACACACCGCAAAATCACTGACCTGTTTTCGAGAGTCACTGAATGAGCGTAGATTCGATTTACACTCTCAAGGTCAGCTGGAATACGCTCAGTCCATTTGACTGTAGCTTGGATCAAACAGGAGTGTGAATCAGATGGATGGATGGACTGATAGATGAATGAGTGGATGTCATTATTTATGAATTACATAAAAATGCATAAACATTAAGGTAAGACAGCTTTGAGGGTAAGTGACAAGAATGAATGTCAAATCAGTTAAAAAAATATATTGTTTTCCCTACAAAAGTTGCCCAGCAGAGGTCACTTCAGTCCATAAATCCTCACAACAAACTTCAATACCTCTGTGTAGGATCAGGGTTCAGTCCCAGCTGCCTTCAGATAAGGCAGGGTTACACAGAGGGACAGACAACCACAAACACACTCACATTCACACCTTAAAAAAATAATTAGAAGGCCTCAGAAACTGGCTTTAAACTGTGCTCACAATAACATAACATGTTATTACGGCAGGTTGTGTGTGCCACAAGGTGTGTTTTGTGTGTTTACTGGTGCATAATAGTTTTAGCTTAAAGAGGCTTCCTAATCAGCCAGACTTCTTTCTGACTTGTGGTTTGACTATAAAAATGCTAAATGTTTGAACTTACTGTGCAGGTTTTTGGCATGCAGTGCAATTAGTAGCCCCATTTCGTAACAAGCCCTGCTGTCTTGATTCCTCCCTCTGTCTCTGAAGCTTCGCCCGAGCCAGAGGCAGGTCTGCACGTGCTCCTCATCAGCCGGACTCTCGCACAGCTCCCCAAACAGGTAGAGGGATCTGATGAAGACAACAAAGGTCCCATGAATACAAGGGCTTCTTGGTGTTTCATCAGATTTTCCTTGCAGGAAGTGTTGTATGAGATGACAGAAATCTGACCTGAACAGGAAGCGTTCTGCGACCCAGGATGCACCTACATCTAGCGCCAGACAGCCCAGGTTGGCCAGTGCCAGGGCTTGATTCCTCTGGTTTCCGCTTTCTCTGGAGATCACCAGAGCGGAGTGAAAATGCCGGCCTGCTTCTTGCACACGACCCTGATGCCTCAGACAAAGAGCCAGGAGGTTATGAATGACCCCTCGCTGAGTGGGACTGTCTGTTCCCTGCAGAGAGAGGCACACATTATACCCAGCAGTTATTTCAGGAAAAAAAAAAAAAAAAAAAGAGAAGAAGAAGAAGTGGTGGCTGAAGCTGCAGATTTTTCTTTCCCGACTGTTGTACCTGTAGCGATGTGAGCAGTGGCTGTAGGACACTCTGGGCCTTCTCAGCATGCCCTGATAACACCAGCAGCCACCCAAGAAGAACAGACGCCTCAAAGCCCTCCTCTTCATTTATGTGGCCTCCGGTCTCAACGGCCTGCTGAGCGCAGCGCACCGCTTCATCGAGGGCGCCGTACTGCTGGTAAACTGTGGCTAAGCCCAGGCACAAATCCCTCTGGGTCTTTATGTCCTCCCCCTGCTCGGCGATTACCAGGGTCTGCTGCAAATAAACCACGATCTGAGCAGGTAGCAAGGACGTCCCTTCCTTCCAGCACGGATTTAGTCGCACAGAGTTCTTGATAAATAAGTCAATCCTCTGGAAGGCGTTTTGCAGGGAGTGGTCCCGTCTGGAGTCCAGGCTCAGAGAGGCCAGAGCTAAGAAAGGCATGTATTTACGATGATACAGCCAACTCAAAAGCCAGTTGAGGTCCAAGGGCGCTATCGGCCGGCACTCGGCAGCGGAAAGAGTCCTGGACAGAAACTGGAGTCGCTCCACAAAAGGGAGAGCATCGTCAGTCTTCCTGAGGAGCAGGAAGAGGCTGGAGGTCAGGTAGCAGACGCGAGCCTCCAGGTGTTTGTCCACCATCACCACCGCTCTCCTCAGGAGCAGCTGCAGCAGCTCCGCCTCGTCCGCCGACGTGAAGACGTGAGCGGGGAGACAGAGGAGCAGGGCGCTGGCCTTCTCCAGGGTCTGGCTCAGTTTGTCCGTCATGCGCTGCTTCAGGTAGATGGCGGTGAGGTTGGTGTAGAGAGCGACGAGGAGCGGCGTGTCGGAGAAACTGTCCACGCACACACTCAGAGCTTCCTCGTAGTACACGCGTGCCTGAGGAGAGATTCAAATGTAAATATGACTAATAATTGAGTTCTTACCCGTGCTGCACACCAGCAGCAAAAACTACTTTGCAAGATTGTCACACACACCATGAGAAGCAACTTCAACAATTTAGCACATGGACAGGACGGGCCACGGCCCCCCCTATTATAGATCGATCCACTAAATCATAAACAGAGCACAGGTGCTAAATATGAATCACCCACCTGGGACAGTTTTAGCTTCCTGGCACACAGCCTTCCCAGGACGAAGCACGCCCGCCGGTGAGCCCAGTGCATGCCCAGTCTCTTGGCGCACTCCCTGACACTCTCCAGGTGTCCTGACAGCTCGTCCTCAGTCTTCCCCCCGAAGGTCGTCCACAGAAAGGAATACCGCAAATCGTATAAGGGCTGGAAATCCTCCTGAAGAGAACAACAAGCAGCAGTTTTTCAGGTCAGCAGAAATTAACTGGAGCACGGACGTCTCCTGAAAACATTTTGTCTTGTGCCAACAGAGTAAGTTGATTTCTGGTGTGATGTGTTGATGTGGTTTATCTAAAGGCATGCCTGTTTGCTGTTGTTATAAATTATAAGGATTTAGGTTTATCTTATTATGGGTGAACTGACCTTTCTTTTTAGGTAATTATCTTTTAATCTCGAAAAACACCGTATAAACCAGACTGGAAAATCTGCACAATGAACTGCAGAAATGTGATTATCTGTACTCTCTGATTACACTGCACACACAGTCGTCTCCTCTGACACACAATCCAATGGAACAAAACAGTAAACAACATCAACAGATATCTAAAAGACAAAGAGGCTGATTGGGCCTTCGGCACGGCAGTAATCAGAATGTCTACTGATGCTCCAAATCAAGTGAGAAAACGTCTTGTGAAGCAGCCAGAATCAGAATTAAAACACTTTGTGCATCACTGCAAGTTGATTTTCTCATAATTGGTCCAAACAAACAGAGAAGTGAAGAACAATCCAAAGAAACAATATGGATTGATGGACCAATGCAGGTGAGAAAAGACAACTGAAATGTGGTCTGGACTTCGTTTGACATTAACGGTCAGTCATGAATATTAACTGGTCAGTCATTGTAAGTATGACTGGGAAGGGCTTGCAGTAAACTTGAAGAAGTTAGAAGTTAGAACTGCGATGGTAGCAGTAATGGCTTGCCTGGTTTAAAGCGGGGCTAATGGGCCTTTCTTTGTGGAGACTGCATCTTCTCAATGTGAGTCAAATGTTATGCAAATCATGCATTTCCCTGATTCTAAAGAACTAGTCCACAATGAGTTTCTCCCATGAGGAACTGCAACTTCTCCACTTGTTTCCTGTTTGACCAGCTATTCTGAAAAACTATGAAAGTCCTTCATTCTGGATCCCCTCACTACATCTTCTGAAGGTCAGCAGTTAATGTCTCATCACAGTCAACAACATTTTCCTCAATAGGAAAGAGAAATATTTTAGTTTTTAGTCATTTAGTGAATGTTTGCACAGGTAATGTAATAACTGAATTACTACTATGAATCATTTAAATGTAATATACACAGATTGGTGTAGGGCTGAAGACCAGACAGAAGGAAAGAAAAACTGAAGAGCAAATGAGTGATTGGTCTTGCAATAAATACTTAATAAAGTGGAACTCTTCTGACCTGGAAATGATCTTGGTTGAGCAGGATCAGAGTCGGGTCGCTGAGCTCGGACTCCTCCGCGTCCCAGCTGTTTTCCTCTAAGAAGAGAGGTGGATCTTCGTGGAACTCGTCCAGCTCTCTGAATGTGTCATCCAGGGCGAAGGACAGCCGCTCCCCCTCTTGAGGCAGCAGATTGTGAGACTGATAGATGGACACACGAGGAGAGGAATGAGAGAAAGACGTGCGAGGGGAGGACTGGTAGGGCGGCGTCCCTGCACTTCTTTCTGACGTGGCGCTCTGACGGGCTTTGTGATCTGTGAAGCACACATATATGATCATATCAGCACAGAGGAGAGACGTTTTGGAAATAAGCTCATCAACAGAAGCATCTCAGACGTTACCATGTTTCGGTCGATTCCTGATGTACATGAAGTCCGTCTCATCCAGCCTGTCTGGAAACACAGGACGTAAATCAATGTAAGCATCAGTTTTCCAGTTAGAGGTTGAGATGGAAAGTATTTTGCCAGAATGAATTACAAACAGTGTTGCTATTTAGAAAACAAGCAGGTTGAGATTTCCCTCAGACTGATGAAAATGTGCGTCTTTACCCAGCCTGTAGACGCAGCTGATGTCGGATGAGAAGAGTCTTTCCAGCAGGCTGCCGTCGCTCAGCTCGGAGCTACACGGGTTAACCCGAGCCAGACTGGCCTTCTCCTCCTCAGTCAGAAAAACCAACTGTTCGTCTCTGTGCGAGGGGAAACAAAGGCGGCATTATTAAAGCAGGCATCTCCTCCGCCTCGCCGCCCAGCCCGCCCTGTGTCCAGCGCAGATACACCACATCAGCTTCAGGAGTTCAGTCCAAGTCATAAATCAGTGTTAAATAAAGGGAATTTAGTCTATATGAGATACTTTAAAGTCAAAGAAAACAAGTGACCTCAAACCACCGCACACATTGGGTAATCCAGTGACAGGAGATTCTTACAGAGGTTTGGTATTTAGAGGCTGGACGTGGGCCTTGTGTACGAAGCCAGTGTGTCCCGTGGAAGAGTGCTTTCCTATGAAAACAGCCAGACTCCGGAGCAGCAGACACTGAATCTCCACAATGTCACCTTGGCTCAGCTGCAGCTCGTCTCTCCCCACCGGACTGTAGTCAACGACTGCTACGCAAGAGCCAGTCACTGAAAAGACATCAGCATGGCAGAATGAAGGATAAAAAAGCAAGAGACCCAAGGAAAACACACTGATCAACAAATAAATAAATAACATAGATTCCCTGTATTGTTTATGCTAACTGCTAAACGCAAACAACCATCCTGAAGTTACAACAAATGAAAACCTCGGTTAGTGGTCGTCCAGGTATTGAGGCAGCAGTGCAACCTGAAGTCATGATGATCCCTCCACCATACACCATCGTGGGGAGAAGTTGCTATCAAGTGCTCGTTTTATATTATCCATTGTGTTGGATGTTCTTCCTCAATTCTTCTTCCTCAGTTTTGTCAGTCAACAGTTGTGGTTGTGGCAAACAACTCTTTACTGTAACCTTCTCTAAATCCCATAAGTCAGCGCAGCATACCTCCATGAACTGTGTTTTATTTCCTCCTTTGCCGGTTTTATGTCAATCTGCTCATTTTAGCCTGGTTGTTCTCCCTACTGTGGAGTAAA
Organism: Salarias fasciatus; assembly: GCF_902148845.1. Classification (NCBI taxonomy): domain Eukaryota; kingdom Metazoa; phylum Chordata; class Actinopteri; order Blenniiformes; family Blenniidae; genus Salarias; species Salarias fasciatus. The sequence continues at coordinate 8,305,943 of NC_043746.1, read as the reverse complement.
GTACAGAGTGACATTATCAATCCCAAACAGGGAAATTCCAGTGTTGCAACAGCATCAGTAAAAAACAAACAAAATAATATTAAAAAAACATATATTTAAGTAGAAATTATTGCGTGAGCTGCTATCTCACCAGTTTAGAACTGTTACAGTCTGGCCCTGTTTCCTTGTTGGATATTTGTTTATCCAACCTTCTGACTTTTTGGTTTTTAAGCAGGAGGTGTCAGAAAAGTTAGCACAGGGATAGCTGGCTTGTGGCGGCCGAGCGTTCATAGCGACCCTTAGATGTCAGCTCTTCCTATCACTGTGAAGCAGAACTCACCAAGTGTTGGATTGTTCAGCCACTGGTAGGGAACATGAGCTGGCATTAAAGTAGACCGTCGTAAGACAGGTTAGTTTTACTCTACTGATGATGTTTTGTTGCTATAGTAATCCAAGATATTTGCCTGTTTATCTGATCTGGACTTTGCTTTTGTTGGAACATTTTGAAAGTTGATCTTCTGTTGCCTGGATTATCCTCATTAAACATCACTCCCAGTTAAAAACAAAAGAAAAAATGTCTGCACCTTGGGTCTTTTTTAAAAGTACTCCTAACATGAACACTATGTGTGTTTGGTGTATGATAGAATCATAAAAACAAATGTTAACTTGTTTCACTTACTCTCTGCACTGTTTTACTATTTTGAAGCTATGGCAACATTGTTTACACTCCCGAGGAACGTTTCCAACTTGTGAATACCAAAGGTCATTGAGATAACTTTGAAATCTCTTTCAGTATCAGAAGAATCAAATGTTTACACGTCTTTCTCTGGATTCTCAACCTGAACAGTTCATTTCTATTTTCCAGCTGCACTGTAAGTGTTTAATGGAAGCGTCCAATAAAGACATGAAAAGTTTTATTTCTTTGTGTGTTCTTAAGTGGAACTCACTGTGTTTGTGTATTTGATCCCCTGCAATATGAAAAACTCATGCATGAAACGTGCAGTACACCGTGCATGACAACACATTGCATTATAGAACAAGGAGCTTTACCAATATAATGCTCGAACGGTTCCTTTTCTGTAGGCGAACATCCAGCGTAGCCTGGATACTTCCTCAGGAACCACCTGACCAAACAGGAAGCGTTATTTAACAATACGTTGTCAGCTACCATGGGTGTCGGAGAACGTGTCGCTCGTCCTGCAGCTCACGGCTCAATCAGGGAACTGAGAGCTGGAGACGACCGTCTGAGGAACATGCAGTGACTCACTGGTAGAAGGGGTAGGGCAGCGGCTGCATGGCGTTGACGGGCACCAGGCCGTGCTTTCCGGTGGAGATCATGGAGCCCTCCCACATGTCGTCCTGCCCCGTGTCTTTCACCATCAGCAGGTCGTTCTTTCGGAACCCCAGCTGCTCTTCGTCGTCCTCATCCTGGTCACGTGTGAACAGCGCCTTCGCGAAGAAGGATCCTGCAAGCATTTTATCCAAAAATGTTTAAATATTTACAAGCAACATAAATCCAGGCACAAACCATATTTTCACCCTGGTCTCTATTAGAATGGAAGTTTATGCACTTGATCAGCAAAACGCGCTGCAGCTGCCACACCCCTGGTCGGTCTCTGGACATTTTATGTTCTTACCCATTAAGTTAATGTGATTCTCATCACTGTTTGCCAGCACTGCAGTCCTACTATACATTTCTATGAAGCTTTTTGCCTAAGGGAAATGTTCCGGAGGAAGTAAAGATGCCTGTGTGGAGCACACAGGAGGGAATCAATACAGTCATGGAGGGAAGTAGGTGCAATAATTTCCCTTTACAGAGCAGGGATACTTTACTTCATATAAGATGTGAAGGAATTCTGGCGTCTTGTTTGAACATTTTCACAAAAACAAATAAAATATTTTTGATTGACTCATGGTCTTGGCTTCGTTCCTTTTTTAAAGAAGCTTGAATATGAAATTACTTTTTTATTTTTTTTACATTTTTGTTTCAAGTTATATGTCGCATAAATCCTTTTAGTGTTAATTGGGGTCAGTTTGAAAAGGATTAAAAAAGCATTGGGTTCAAATGGCAACTGCAGTCAGTTCACGTACAATTAATATGAACTGAACTTCATATATTTTTGTGAAATTGATTTTCAAAACACAAAAACGTCTTTATGTATTTTCTTTATGGCCCTAAACATACAGTTGCTTCCTTCCTTTCCGACTAGAAATACTAAAGTAACCAAAACTCACCGGTTTCTCTCAAACACATCACATACTTTAGTTTCACGTTGTGTCAGGATCATAAATAGATTCCTGTGACTTACCTTCTTGGATTAAGAGCTCCAGGTAGAGGGTAGCCAGCTGTTCCTCGTTCACAGTTACACTGATCTCCAAGTCACTGAGCAGCTCTGGATCGAGCCAGATCGACTGATCACACAAGAAGTTCTCCAAACAACGAGCCACGTAGCCTGGAAGTAGAACACGGATGATAAAACAACACTGATCGGCAGTCTGAGAGAGCTTCTCATACATCAAATACCACAACTGAAAGGACGTTTTAGCGTCAAAACAAAAAATTAAAGTAATTTTATGAATGACTGCTTATAAACAGTAACACGTGCAAAAAGCTCTCAGAAGGCCTACCTAATGCTAAGTAAGTGGAAAACTTCCAGATTTCCTCCACAGTCTTGAAAGTGAGAACAAAGCTGTCCTTCTCAGCGTGGACACAAACCAGACGTGCAGACAAGTCCTGTGAAAACGGAGTCCGGAGTTACGGCGATGTAACGCTCAGACGTCGATAGAGACACTGAGAGTTCACCAAGTTTCAGAGTGCAGTGAACGTCTTCACGTTTCAGGCCCGACTGTCGCTCACCTTGAAGAGCTGAATGACATCCTGGCTGTTGCTCTCCACCACTCGGAGCTGGGTGCGCAGGGCCTCCTGGAGGGCCCGGTCAGGACTCACGTTGGAGCGCCGTCGGCCAGTGAACGACAGCACGATTTCTGTGAAAAAGACGAGAACACTGCAAACATCAATCCTCGACTCTGTCAAAATAGGTTGATTTAATATTGTTTCCATCCCCTTGTAAGAACGGGAAATCAAAAGGGGGGAAAAAAAAAATCTGGGACTGAAATAAAATGTGTTTTTTTTTTTTTTTTTCAAATCTACAAGCAAGTGAGACAAAACTTTCAAGACTTTATTAAAGAAGCTCTGGGAGAGCTCATATTTCAGGGAGATGCTTTGTGCGCACAGCGAGAGTCCCCGGAGGAATAACAAAGCTATTAGGCTCCTTACTGGACTCTCAGTGTGGCCCTTTAAATGCATTACAGAGGAAAAACCTGGGGGAATGTGATGGATGGAGCTAAACCGCTGAGTGAGTAAAACATTAGCAGACAGGGGACTGTGCTTCATCAACATGCAGAGATGTAATATACGTGGAAAACGCCTCTGTGAACTGAATTCGAGCGGTTCGGCTGAGAGAAAAGCTAGTTTTCCGGTCGGCAGGCACAAGTCAAGCAGTGAAAAGCACCTGAAGAGAATTTCTCCCCCAGAGACACGGTGCTGCCTTTGAGGAACGCCTCTTTCTTCTTCCAGTAGCTGTCTGGCTCCACCCCGCCCTCGCCTGACTCCACCAGCGGACCATCCTCCTCCTCACCTGCACACCACACAGGAAGCTCATTCAGGGGGAGAAAATCCAGCCGACTGTTGGTTCATGGTGGAAAACAGCACGCTGTATTCAGAATGCTTCAGTGATGAAGACAGGTGTGCAGCATGTGGAAACTATTTTATCAAAGCGGTCGACATAGGGCGCAATCGCAAAGTCCCAGAGTGGCGACGGGAATTAAAAGGAAATGTTACCAGATGACACAAGATAGCAATCGCTGCTCGCTTTTCAGAAAACAATCCCTGTGTTTGATCTTGAGACAGGTTGAGCTGAAAAAGTAGAGCAGCTTTGTGATTTGTGTAAATGCACTACCTCTACCTGTAAAGTTCTGGTTGTATTAAAGCCTATCCTGCAGGCAACTGGATTGGCTCAACGTTCTGAAAGTTTTCCACCTTTCATCTAAAAAGAGGATGTTAGAGCTCTCAGCAGTGTGACTTTGGGGACGATGCTCACCTTTTATAAACGTTAACAGAAACAGGAGCTTTATCCTGCTGCTGGAAGATACAATACGATACGCACACAGTAACAGCCAGCGGTATTATTTTTTTCTTTCGTTAACGCAGACGGGCTTCCTCTGGTTTGTTCCATTGTACAGAAAGGATATCCCTGAACACTTCCTCAGTTTGTGACCGCTTTGCACGGCTTCTTCTGACGTGAGTTTAGAGCACAAGTTAATCCAATGCTTGAGTTTTAGTTCTCAGAGACACCAACAACATGTGGCGATTCTTTCAACTTTAGCAGCCGTACCTTGAGTCATGACGCCATTTCCTGAGAAATGTTCACTGGTTCCCCCGAGAGTGTACGGAGGTTCCCTCCAAAGAGCGTCCAGCTCTGCAGGAGAGATGTCTGCCAATGCAAAGAAAGAAAGTGAAAATAAAACGTTACAACGGCTCTGAACTTGGAGAGAAGCAGTTCTCCATTTCTTCTGTGGTTTTAACCCATTAAGATCATAAAAAATGTCAGCAATTCTTCTTGGGAGGACTGGAATTTGATCACCAGTTTTCAGTTGAAAGCATTAAAATAACCAGAAATTGCCTTAGAAAAAGTGAGATCACATTGGAACAAGTTGCGGGAAAACTCAAATACAAATTTGTAAATTGTCACTTAATGGGTTATTGATTATTAATCAAATACTGATATTAATACGGTTTCAAATATCAAACGGCGCATCTTAAAAGAATAGTTCAACTCAGTGGCTCCCAAACGTCTCACACCATATAACAGACATGAAGCTATAGCCAGCAGAAACTTAACCTGAAAACGGGATTCAATAAAACCAATTTATTAACATCTGTAAATCTCTCTTACGTATTCTGCAGCAAGGAATCTAATAAGGAAAACCAACAGAAGTTTTTTTATGAGTTGGGTAGAAAGGCCCAAACCTGAGAGCTATAGCTTCACAGGAAACAGTTACCAGGTAACCTAATCCAGGAAATAATTTCTATATTTTATGATGATTGCTCTAAAAATAAACAGAAGTAACCAGTCACGTATCAAAGGAGCTTTCTGTACATAAGCTGGAGGTTTTTCAGGCTCCAGGCGACTCAGGCTCACTGTCTCCTGACTGTAGCTTCGCTGCCCAGATATGTGAGCGAGAAAACCTCCAACAGTCGACTATTCTTTTGAAAGAAAACATGTTCTGGGACACGCAGGGTGTTAACGCCGAGGAAACCGATGCAACAGTTTCTGCTGGAAACACCGGAGTTAGGCTGTTGGTTAGTGAGGGGGATCTTGGAGGGGATACGATGACGTTGAGCGCGCACGCACACACACACACAGACCTGGCAGAAACACACAGCTGCACTGAGAAAGCCTTTCGGCTCAGTCACAGCTGGCCCGGTCTTCACTCCTCAGTGCACTTTTTCATGTCAGTACAGAAACACCACTGGACACAAGTTTTATTTGAAAAAAAAAACAAAAAAAAAAACTTTGATGGGAATGGCCCCTCTTTTCATTTCCAACATAGTTTGTCAGTAGAAAAAAAAAAAAATACAACACGACATTGTTATGATGAGGTGAAGCATTCACAACGAGACAAGGGGGCACAATACAGCAACACAATATGCAACATGACATGATGCCGAAGAGGACAACAGCCTATTCTGTTCGTCCCACAACACAGAGCTCAGTTAGCACCGGCGGCGCTGCTGGAGTCATGCGGCTACAGTGCAGGAACACATCATGCCCTCTTTACCTTCTTGGCTAACTGTGTTACCCATGTGGCATCTAGCACTACGCTCCTGTCTATCTGAACGAGGCAGCCCGTCTCATGACGGCCTGGGACCGACCTGTGAAGGAGGAGAGGCAGACTTTGATGAGCGGTCCACAGCAGGCGGAGTGGAGGAGCGGTCTGCAGCAACAAGACGCCATCTGGCCCAGGAGCCGGCAGCTCCCAGAGATCAATGCCATCCCATCAGTTTCCCCACAGCCTCCTGAGCAGCAGTTCACTCTCTTCCTCCCCGCTGGACCAGCCCCCTTTCCCTTCCTATTTCTGTATTCCCTTTCCGGCGTTGCTCCCTGTGTCCTTCTGCCACTTATTGTTTACGGTCCCGTCCCGCCGCAAGTCTTATCTCTTCTTTTGCTCTATCTGTCTTGGTCTGCGTCTCGTTGCAATATTTCTGTCTCTTGCTGTCTCCATCTCCCCCCTCCCACCAGACTCTCTCTCTCTCTGTCTTGCTCTCTCTCTCTCTCTCTCTCTCTCTCTCTCTCTCCTCAGTAGCTCGCCGGTCTGTGAATGCACAAAGCACTCTCTGCAATTGGTATGAGTCTGTGTGGGGTGGGGGGCCTCAGCCAGACTGTCCCCTACGCTGAATGTGTGTGTGCATGCGTGTGCGTTCAGGTCGGCGACAAATATGCCCAGAATGTGTGTCACATAGACAATATGTGTGTGTGTGTCTTCTGTTTGCGTTACCGGGATAATGTGCTGCTGATCCACTGTAAGGCAATGCCACTCAGGGACAAGCTACAAGGTCAGAGCGGAGGCAGGGCGGGAGCTGGCTGGTGGCACTGATCGGGGATCAGTTTATCTCCAGCAGAGAATTTAACACAACTCTGCCCACCCCCATCAGATGAGTAACGGATAAGGCACAAGCAGAAGGAGACACAGTGAGATCACCGTGAAGACGTGGACCGATGCCGGTAACGGTGATTGATTGGTGAGGGGAAAACATAAAAGCTATGACTGCTCTCAGGTTGAAAGCGTTGCCTGTAAAAAGGTGCAAATCGTTGACGTCACACAACCTTTAACAACCTGATTGAATCATGCAGTTAAGATATCACATTGTCCAGTATGTATCAGCTGGAGTCACCACTGGATAGCAGTTCTGATCAAAACTGTGTTTGATTGAACAGAAAACAGAGAAAATACTGATAAACTGCAACTGCAAGGAACCCTTGTCCTTGTTCAGACTCTGATCAGGAAGAGACTATTATATTTGAGGAAATCATTGTCTGGATGAATTCACACACATGAGCGAAGTGTCATGTGGTGACATTTATTCAAACGACGTCTGCAGTACGGATAGTTTTATCCCAACGAGCTGGATGTGACCAGGAACGAGTGTTTAAATTCAGTCAGTAATCAGGATCACATAAACCATCCCTTGTTTATACTGAAATTTCATTCCGAACAGACCCGATCACATCAGTCTTCCTTTAAACTGCATTTTCATTTCCATCATTCGTCTCTATGTAAACACAGCCAAGACTCTGCCTCTGCAGCGTCTGAACATGTGTTTGGGAGCTACTCATGCCTGCGAGTGCCTATTAGGCTTTTATGGGCTCTCATAATAATGCATCAAACATTAAAAAGCTTTTTTTTCTTTCTTTTTTTTTTTTTGCACGAGTAGCACAAGCATTTTGCATTTTGCTTATCTTCAAATTGACAAATAAGACATACGATCATCTCTAAGTGCATTATGGGTAAAATGGGTAATCAGTAGCCTATTTGTCTATCATTTATGAAATAAGTATGTTACTAAAGACTTGTAACATCAGAAGACTATTAGGGTTTTCTGTTGTTTGTTTTTTCATCGTAACAAGCTTTAACAAGCCTGAAACTGTTTCCAATCTAAATGAGCCCAGACAGTTTCAGTATTTTCCTCTTTTATTTGAGTTTCTCAGCATTTTCTCAAACTTTTCTGTTCCTTTGGCTCCACAGTGTTAAACTATAAAACTGCTCCAGCACAGCGGCTCCTTTTGTTGTCACTTGAAGGTAATAGAAACAAACCCACACTGGAATCACAACAGCTTAATACTAAGACAGTATTTTTCATAATATTTTGGGGCCTCACAAAGCTTTGTGGGAAATGTGTGGGTGCTAACGCTGAGTTAGCTGTGACAGCCAATTATTGTGTACCAAGCACGCAGTGTTTTAGTGGATTTGTCCATGAGAACAGACGCTGACTGCAACCAAAACACAGGAGAAGGATGTGAACCACAATAGTCCATTTATGGATCTACTTGAGGGACTTGCTTTGTATTTGGCAAAACAATGACTTATGTGGTACGACAGTTAAGCATCCATTTCAACTGCTAATGAATTAGCTGCAATGCAGTCTTGTGAAATGGATGTAGAGATGGAAAATACAGTAACAAAATGTAGAAATGTATTAAGTTCCGCCGGAAAGCAGCCCTTGCATTTGCAGATTAGAAGTAATGCTACCAAGGTTGCCAGGTCTGAGGGAAAAACTGGCTGATCTGTGCAGAATGCCAGTCAATTTGCTTAATATGATTAATTAAAAAGTAAATTTTTCGTGATTTTTTTTTTTTAACTCCTTGTGCAGGATGTGAAAAGTGATCTTTTATTTAAAACCAGGCTCATATTACAAAGCTGATTTAATAATCAAAAAAAATTGACAGGAAGTGTAATGTGCTGTTTGAAAAAAAACAAAACATAACCAAGAGCATTTTTCTGTGATTATGTGACACTTGTTCCTGGAAATTGAAACTTTTAGCTCCAGGTCTGAGTCAGGCTGCAAAAGCACTGAACACTGTGTTTACCCCTCACTGGACCCGACAGTACATCTAAATGTCAATAAAATGTCATATCAGCTCAGTATTGTTGAAAGTTATCCTGCTGCTGTGTGATCAGCGTGATAATGTAGACAAACTTTACTCAACTTCTGTCAGCGGTTCTTGCATCGCAGTCACTGATAATAGAGAACACGGAGTTTGTTCCTCTTCATGTTCTCTGATTGCTGAACAGCTTTAGCACGTAGGAGACTTTGACACACGTCTCTGTGGCCACCGTTTCCATCTTGTTTGTGTGGTGGCTGAACGCTCATGATTGAGTCCATGCATGTGTATCTTGTGAGGCAGAACGCCGTAAACAGGCCGGAGGCGTGTCGGGACATATCCTGACACTCTTCAGCTGCCTACTGCTCGCTGCTCATAGTGCAACAGATGTCTAATCTAATAAACATTCGCATCTCGAGGCTCATATGTGCAGTCACATGCACAGCCCTTTGTTAACATCAAACACTGAACAAAGGGTCAACAGTTATTACCACTGACGACCGCTATAAAGCACACACACGCTGCTCCTGACACAATGCATTCCCCTGTTTATTAAACCTATACATGCCAAAATGTCCCCTGTAATCACCTGTGGGTCTAACTATTGTTTCCTGGCAGCTGTGAAAATGAAACCCTTCCTATTAGGAATGACTACACATTACGCCTCAGCTTCAATGAAGTCTGTGATCAACAGTCGATTATAGAGCCGTTTCACCTGTAATCACAGGCGTTGTAGTCTAATGACCACATTGCAAAAGTGACCTTTATAGTCTCGACACAGTTTGAAACCACAGCAGAGGCTCACACTGCAATTGTGACACTCAGCAGTCCATGACAATAACATTCAGCCTAATGAGAAACATACGGTGTCAGCACTGGCTGACCGAGAAACTGCGTGACAGGCATGGGGTCGCTTCTCAGCTTGTGTGTGTTTTGTATAATATGGCCTCGTAGATTTCTGAATATGTGGAGGGAGCATTAAGCAGGGGGTAACATGAGCCAGAGGCTGGGGGCTCTAAGTTTAGACTAGCCCCCCGTTAGCTCACTCACATGCCTGTGTGTCTGAGATCGAGCTCCCTGCAGGGAGATTCCCACACTGTTGCACAGCCGCATCTGTAACTCTGAAATCAACATCGTGGAAGAGGAGCTGCAGTCTCGTCACATTCACTTTTATCTCTGTCACTCAGCAGAACATTCAGACATTCAGACTGCAGACATGTAAACAAATCAAAAGGATTTTCCTTCACAGACTATTTACAGGTTTACTGAGTGGATTCGCAGTGATTTTATGGTTGTGTGCCTGAGTAAACAGTACAGAAGTGTTTGCTAAACAGAAGACCATTTATGACCCAGTTTGCATTTAAAAGCTTCCTAAAGTAGAAAAAAAAAAAGGCCAGCCGTACCTCTGTGCTGCCTCCAGCTCTCCCCTTCCGATTCATTCCCCATGAGCGTGGCAGGACGGCCGCGGACTCTGGCACGGATCTCCCTGCATGTGCTGCTTCACCATTCAGCTGGTGAGCCGCCGACTGTGACAGCTGCTAAAACCGCCGTCATTCTCCGCTGTCAAGACCTCAGGAGTGGAAAAAGAGAGATCTAGTGTGCACGTCAGCTGGTGTGTGAAGCGTGTGAGTGTAAGTGTGTGTGCCTGAAGCTACCCAAGACAGCATGTCACTGACAGAGGAAGGTTTGCTGTAACTCCTCCCATCATCTCTCTGGTTCAGTGGGACAGCCTCCTTTCCTCTCTCTCTCTCTCTTTTGGACTCACACACACACACCTCCTCCTCTCTCTCTTCAAAATACGCAAATATATCAGATTATTAAGAGGCCTGAAAGGAACTTTAAGGTTACATTTTAATCAGCTTAACAAAAGCCACACAGTCTTTTCAGTCATGAGATACTATTTCTGACCAGCTTTATGAAAACTACAAAATCCACCCTGTGTGTTTCCTCATTATTGTAACAACAGCGGCGTCAGCTTGGCTTGACGCACCTGCGGTGATGACAACTGTTGTTAGACACAAACAATCACCACAACTGCGGCGGACATACCTGAGAAATCGCCCGTCCTCATTCCTGAGATGCAACGCCTTTTACACAGCCCTGCCGGCTGAGCCACTACAAATCTGTCTGCATTCCGCAAAATGCTCTGTGATCCCAGGAAATGTGAAGTATTCCTCCCTGCGCGCTGCACGGAAATGCACAGAAAGAGCCATAACAGCAGCAACCTTGTGTCATCAGTTTCTGGGTCACTTCCACATGTGTGTGAAGGTTCAGTAATCTTCCAGCCCCTCTGGCCAGCAGTCTTTTCTTTCTAAAATGTCTTTTTTTTTTCACCCCCTGCTTGGTTAAATATAAGCTCTGGAGCTCATTTAGTATCCACAGCCCCCGGTGCACCATGACAAAGTCACCCTGAACACAGAATATCGGCCCTCAGCAGCACATGATCAAGCAATTTGCTCTGCCGGGCTGCAGGACACACACCATTTACTCTGCTCTGTTTGCAAAAGTGTGTGTCTGACACTGAGAGGGAATGTGGGTGTGTGTTGAACAGCAACAAATTAGAAATGGACAGGAATGGTCAGATTGCACAGCAGAACCACAGGGTTGGATGGCGTATTTGTGTGTGTGTGTGTGTGTGTGTGTGTCTGTGTGTGTGTGAGTGTACATTCCCCTGGGCGGACAAAGGGCAAGGATTGGTAGCTTGAGTGAAGAATGTAGCACACAGCTGATCAGTGCGACTGATAGCGGACGCATGGCCTCAGCATGGTTGACAAACAAAAGACGCATTAGCTCTATTAGAAAACAACACGACTGAGTGGAAACAATGCAGTCACAGGCCAGGATGCGCTGGAATCAGGATCATGTCTCAGTCATGTGTTCGGCAGCTCGTGCTGACGGCGGCAGACTTTCTCAGCCTGGCACACCAGAGTCACAAAACACATGAAGGGATGTTTGCCTCCGCTGTGGATCGGGGAGCAGCGGCGCCTCTGCGGACGGTGACAACACGGCGCTGACCTGACGGCCTCCTGCGCACAGGAAGGCCAGCTTCCTGTTTTTCTGCCCCATCAGTTTGGAGGACAAACGCACAATCGCGAGACTGACACCAGAGCACAATCAGCGCCCGGCGCATGCCCAGCCCTCAAAGCTTTCACCTACATACTGCTGCACACACACACACACACACACACACCTCCAGATGATGACTAATTTGAGTAAATCATTATCCATGAAGGCAGTAATCAGACGTGATTTGCGGCTGAGCGGCGCACGTGAAACCTCGGGGGAATCTAGGACGCTTTGAGCGTTCATCACTCATTAATCCAGCAGGCTTATTGTTTTAGGTCAGAGTTTGTTTTTCAAGTGAGCGATGATCGACACCCAGTTCTTACAGCATGCGGCTTTCTCTTGCACAAAGTAGTAGTTTATGCTTGAATGTATGATTTTGTAATGTTTTCTTCTTCTTCTTCTTTAAGATATTTTTGGTTTTGTGGTTAAAGTTAAACTTTTCCATGTTAGTTAAATTACTTCAACATATTTAGTCAATCTGCAACTGCGGCATCTACCTCCTGAAGCCCCTGGTACCACTTCATCTTTTTCTGATGAGTTTACCATGTAGCCAAGTATGTTTCTTCTTTTTTTTAATCATTCTCATTTCATCTCAAATTTATCACAATCAGACTAAGAGCCAGACTCTTCGAGGGAGTAAAATAGATATTAAATCAAAGCAGAACATCTTGTCCGACTATGAAGCAAAGAGTTAACACAGTGTGTGTGTGTGGGAGAGGGAGATAGAGATAAACAGATAGAGAGAAGGGGTGGCGCCTCTCACATCCCCTCATTGTCCAGCTCTACAACCAGTGTTTCCTCCGGACACAGAAACAGGGCATTTCATTACGTTATTATAAACAGAGCACACACACTCACGCACACAGCGAATTTCTTATCCATTTTAGATAAAAGTGCATCAATACATGCAAAGTACTGATCCAGGTAATCAGCCTTGTACATTAAATTGCTTCACATCTGGAGTAAATCCAGGAGCTGTTGATCACTAAGTATGTTTTTATAGCAAAATGCCAGTAAATGCTTTCTCTGTAAATAATATTTAAATCCATCAACAGTTGACTATAGTTTTCTCTGTCGTGTGTGTGAGTTTCCCAGCCCGATAGTCCTTACTCCCCTGTCCTCCTGCTGTGTGTTTCACCGTTAGATGGAGATATTTCCTCACTGATGTACTGAAGGTAAACACAACACTGAGGCATGAAACCATGAGCGAGCCCACGCATGCATCTGAGCTGTATTGAGTGGCTTAACCTCCCTGGACAGTTAGTTAAGGCACATTCATCCTGTTTTCTCCAGCAGTGGATTAACAAATAATCCAATTAACTAATTTGCTTACGTCGATTTTCCAGAAGAGGGCGGTGTCACAACAGTTTTAGTAACAAGCCCAGCCCGGCGCTGCAAAAAACCTCCAACAAGTCCTCCAATAAAGGCCTGCTTCACTCATCACATCAGTTTGTGTCATTTTACAGTTTAAATACCTTGAATAAGAGATTGGTGTTAATTGACTCTCTTCTGTCAAGTTTTAAATTCTGAAGTAAATTACAAATGCGGATGATTTCAGTCTTTACCTCACCTGGAGTGAAGGATGTGTGGAGCCTGGAGCAGATGGTCGGGGTGTGATGGAGGCTCCATCGGGCTCCATCAGGCTCCAGAGTCCCCGGAGCCTCCACAGCAGCCCGGAGTGACGTCGCCCACCGAGCACGAGCCGTGAAGCCCCCCAGAAAAACACACAGCCACACAGGAAACGAGGCGCTGGACTTTCACAATAAAATGTGAGAGAAAGGAAAAACCTTACTGTGTTCAGTACATATCTGAACATATTTTTTATTTTGATACAATCTTCGAGCATTTTGACTTCATGGGGTGTTGTGACTCAGGCTAAGCTAAATTAGGATTTGGTTAATTTGACATATGACGTCTGTTTAATTTATTAGGAGTCAATCCACACAAACAGAGAATGTTCATCATTGTGATTTAAAAGAAACTGAATGAAAATATGGACTATGAAACTTTGTAAATGGTCCCAGGCTGACTGGTTAAAGTTATTTTTTCAGGTTTTTTTCACCTTCTGGTTGCACATGGGATGAAAATTCACACGCCAAAAGAAAACAGTCTGCCATATTATGGAGAAAAAAAATGAAAGAACCATGGTGCAGAAAAAAGGCTGAGCATCAACCACCTCGGCTTAGTGAGTTTGACAAAACAAATATTTTAAACAGAATAAATCACAGATTTTACTGTTGTCGACAGATAGATTGTGTGGGAATGTTGCATAAAGATCTATCTCACTTTGAAGTCATGCTGCTGAATTGAACATGGAAACAAGCTAAAATTCAGTGCTGCAGCATTTCTTCAATGTGATACTTCTTGAATGTAACAAGTTAATAATTCTATAATGCAGGCTTTTTGAATACAACATGCTATTCTATTTAGAATTTAATCCTCATTCTTAACTCTGCACTCTATGTAATCTAATTCTTTAATGTATTCTATTTTCTCTCTTTTGATCTAACGGAGGGCCTCTGGGCTTTGGAGGCCATCCCAGTTCACTCTATGGGTGAACGCAGGATACACAGACGGTCAACACACACTCACACCAAGAAGCAATCCAGGGTCCCCAATTAACAAAGCTTTTGTACACACGGGAAGAACATACAAACACCAAACAACCTTTTCTCTATAAGGCAAGATTGCAAACCGCTCCACCTTTATCAGAATTTTTTTTTTTTAATTTCCTTGCATGTTGAGCAAACATCTGTAATCAGAAATGTGCGCTCGTGCATTCTGAACACCTGAACTCCGGCCTGCGCCAATCAGTTAAAAATGAGGAGAATGCATTTTTTTTTTTCCTGCTTTATTCTGAAAACACACCCCGGAAAGTGTCGCGGGAGCGATGCTGGTGAGCGCGTCAGGGGCGCACGCTGAAAGCGCACGGTGGCGCGGCGGGGAAGCGCGTCAGAGGCGCACGCTGAAGGCGCACGGTGGCGCGGCGGGGGAGCGCGGTGGAGCTGGAATCAGCCGGGAGCGATCATGTGAAGGTGGAATCCGAGTGAGCCGCGCCGTATTGTCACTGGCCTCTCCCACCCTGAAAGCTGCCCCAGTCTGGATCCTAAATCTAATTACGGGAATTATCCACGCTGCCGTGTATTTACACACGTTGATGTGCCTGTGTCCACCTCCTCGGTAATTGGCTGGAAGCGGTGTTGCTGAGAGCGAGCAGGGAGCATCATTTTGCGTTTGTTGGATGTTCATTTTTTTAATCACTGAAATTTGGGAGAAGTAAAGTGGCCCGTGAAGATCCCCCCTCGCGCTTGATGGGATTATTTTTTGACGAAGCCGCTTTGTTTTGGATGAGAACACATTGGGCATCATGAGTTCCAGTGGTAAGTCCTTTCTTGCGCGCTTTATCGCTCCACAAGCGCAAGGACAATACAGAGTGAGTAGATGAGAGCAGACAGAACTAAGTATGTATTTATATTTAGAAAATCGATAAAATGTTTGAAATAACACCAGGAAATAATATTTTGAATTTCATAATGCAAGGATATATATTTTTTCCTCATATCCAGATAAATAAAACATGACTGATGTGAGAACCCCTGCTACCCCAGTCCCTTACAATAGACTCTTGGAGCAGGTTCACAGAGTATAGTAGAGCTAAATATATCAGGAGGTCAAAGTGCCAATTGCCCTGAGTTCACGTGGAGGAGCATTTTTAACATTCTTCTTCCACACACAACAGCTGTGGAACCTCATGATACCCCTTTACCCTTTTACTCCTTCATCCCCCTCTCTCCCTTCTTCCTCACCCTGCTTACCCTCACTTTCCACAGTTGTTGCCTCCATGTGAAATTCCCCCTGTTCTCACACTTGGATGGTGAGATCAGGGAGCTCATCATGAGTTGGAGGGTTCTGACCTGTCCTCTCGCTGCTCTCCTGCACTTTTCGTGAAAAACGAATCTGACAGCCCGGGGGTTCCTGTCATGCTCGCCCTGGAATCGCCCTGGGACGGCCATGATGCTAAGCTGACCTTGTATCAGCTGACTCTGACCCTGATCCTCTCTCAGCTGAATCAGGGTTTTCCCAGTATGGCTGAGGGGTCAGCTGTGTGCGCTCAGACGCATGCCTCCCCCCCTCCCCTGCTTCGTTGTGTTTACAAGTGATCACCGGTTGATTCGGATCAGACTGTGGAGATCTCAAGGTTAGCTCTTGGAGAGCATGTGCTCCCCGTCCCTCTGCTGTCAGCGGGGCCGGTTGGAGTTGATGTGCACCAGGTGCTCCGAGAAGTGATGGCGTGAGGCACTTCCTGTTCGCCCTCCGGTATCAGCATCGTTCATAATCTGGCCCGTCATTGTGTGGCTCTACATCATTCCTCCAGCTCTCCCAACTCTTTGGTACTGAGCCTTTGCCTTGCTGCCACAAGTAGTGCTGTGGTTTCTCCCAGAGGAATGACTGTAATTCTTTTGTTTGGCTCTGAAATGCTTCTTTTCTCAGCTGACACAGAGGGGAGGGGCGCGCACGGCCAGCGTGCGCAGTGTTGTCCCTGTCTCTTGTGTTCAGAAGGCATGTGCTCAACCTGAACAACCTGTCAACATGTGGTATGTGGAGTGTGTGTGAAGCTATGCGTGTCATCATTCAGCTGTGTGTGTGTGTGTGTGTGTGTGTGTGTGTGTGTGTGTGTGTGTGTGTGTGTGTGTGTGTGCGTGCGTGTGTGTGTGTGTCAGCTCTGTCACAGCTGGTAGATGGTGATGTGACATGTGTCCGTACTCTTGCTCCAGGCGTATCAACTCAGCAGGCGTCTGAGCGGAGGAAAGAACATCTTCCATCCTCTCCCCTCTCCTCCAATCAGTCCGACACATGCCCCCTGCCCCCCCACCTCCCTTCTTGTGCCCCCCCCCCCCCCCCCCCCCCTCACTGCTCTCAAGGTTTTGGACATGAATGGGCCTGTTAGCCTGTGCTGTGCGCTCTGTTTTCCGCTGCGTTGGGTGTGAGTGCCCAGAGGCCATCGACACACGCCGAGTAATTACACACAGCTCTGACTGTCTGTCTTCATCTCGCAGCCCTTCTGTCTCTCATGGTCACCAGCTTCAGTGTGTGGCTGCGGGCTGACTCTTATTTTCTGCCTGGCTGGCACACTGCGGGTCCAGCAGGTCAGCGCTCGATGGAAAGAGCCTTTCTTTTAAATACACGGACAGAAGAAAACAAAAAAACAATATCTAATAATTAGAATGATAGATTCTGGGATGCCCATACAGCATGGGATGTCTGCAGTCTGCCGGTGCCTGGGGAGTGATAAAACACATGTTGATCAATACACTGATCATTGAGCTCAGGGACCTGGGGGATCGGCAGAGTCGTACATCACAGGCTGCACTGACACGGCTTCTTTCCTCCCCTACTTTCTCTCTGCACTGTTCTCAGGTAGCAGACAAGATGCATTCAAACAACACGGACCAATTTATCACAGCGTAACATTTCCAGCAGGCCGCTTCAGCTTTTCAAAGGTTGTGGCGCATCCGCGACAGGTTTATGAAAGACTTTTAATGAATGATACCAGTGGAGATGATCCTAAGATATTTCATCTGTTCTGTTTGTTTGTAAAAGGTCTGAGAAAAATATTCATGGATCCTCGACAAGCTATCTTCTGAGGTGTAAACAAGCATTGTATTTTCTCCAGCAGATCCACGCTGCTTCTGATTGGCTGGTTTTCACTGCCTGTGTTATTCTTGTTGGTAAAGTTCAAAGCTTGTTTATGAATATAAAAGTCTATTAAAGGCCTATTAGTGGGCTTTGCTGAATCATCTTCATTCACCTTCCTGTTTAGTCTGATAGAAATGGAAAAAATGTTTCAGCCTTCTCAAGAAAGAAGTTAAAGAAAGATATGAGAGGAAAAAACTTCAACCCGCCCATTTTTCATCCTTCTTTATCCAACTCTGAGCCAATGAACCTTTGAGTTTGAGCCATGACTTCAAAATAATAAAATAAACATGGACTTTATCATTGATTGAAAAATGGTGAGCATACAACATAAAGTGTATTCATTCAATCAATTTGATAGATCTATAAACACACAAGAAATCCATTGCATATGTTCACTGGCAGATCATTTATGTGGCCCAGTTGCCATCAGAGTGGATCACAGCCCAGGGTTCAGACCTGGTGTGGTCAGCTGCAACCCGGGGCGTGAGGCAGGCTTTGCCCCCTCCCAAACTGTCAAAAATAAGTAAATAAAACATCTCAAATTGACTCAACTCCTAAAGTCAAATTGACTCTAGGTAAGTAAGAGTGTGTGTGTGTGTGTGTGTGTGTGTGTGTGTGTGTGCGCGCGCACCAAATCTGAGACTGCCTTAAGAAAAAAAAATGGTTAGGAACCACTGATCTAACAAACCGTGGCCTCTCCTCATGCATAAGTCATACTTAGAAGTAGATAAAAGATGGATTTTTCTTCTGTGCTGTTTTGCTCTCAGGTGCACTTTCCAGGTTTAATGGGAAGAATCAGCTGGAGCAAGCATGCAAGGGAGGGGGGAGGGAAGGAGGGCGTATCGTATACGATTCCCACCCCTCTGCCTCGTCTGCTGAACAGTCCAAACCAGAGCCAAACACCATTTATCACTCCTGATGCCAGGCGCCTTATTTCAATAACACAATGAACAGGGGTGGCAGACAAAGACACGCAGATGCAAACACATATGCCGGGATGGGCCAATGAATATTCATGCACAGTTGTAGAGAGCTGATATGTATTTACAGGCTAGAATAAAGTTAATCATATGTTTCTGTTGTTCTATTGTGACTATACCATACGCTTTAGTGACAATAAAGTAATTGTGTCTTTCAGGCAGAATGAAAACAATATTTGGTTTATTTTCAACTCTTTGGCTAAAGGTTTTTTTTTTTTTTCCTTTAGATAAACAATTACAAGTCTGCTGCTTTAGCTCAAAGCATCCCCGTGTCCTCGAGGATGCTGTCTCAGTGACCTTGGCTTCTGGTGGAGAATTGAGTGATCATTCAGACCGTCAGCAGCGGCCTGACCCCTCTCCCTCTCCGCAGACTGACAGCATGGTGGAGACACTGCTGGATGCCATCATAGCCGTGATGGATGCCCGAGGACCAAGGTCCTGACAGAGACACAGGGACATAAAGAGAGGGGACAGAGAGGCCGGATCATTGACTACGTTAGACCGGAGACACAAAAGACATAGATGTGCTTTTAAGCAATAATACTCAGTGATGATTAGAAACTTTTACATAAAGCATGGTAATGTGAGAGACAGGCAACAGGGGAGATTGCACATGGCTGAGTGCTGGATGCTTTTTTTTGTCAAAGATGTTGACAGTGTGATGGATCCACTTGTTAAAGTGAGAAATTGGGAATTTGATGGTATAATGATGGTTATAACGATTACCATATCTGTTTAACAGCAGAAAAGTAGCATGACTGTAAACCATATGAGCTTCATTTCATCCTCTTCTTGGTTGATGTCACTGAGGTCGAGCCTGTTTTTCTCTTTTATGGACTCTGACAGCAGCAATAAAGCAGCACTGCTGGAGGCGGCCATGTTGTTATTGTCATGTGATCACAGTAAACAGGGAAATGGGACCTTCCTAAATGCTTACTATATATAAAAGATGACTGTTGTCATTGACAGATGCCAACAATGAAATAATGCCATGTGTCATTTCAATATTTTTGGTCAGTTGTTGCTTGGCTATAATGACACAGAGACAATTGTTATGAAATTTAAAATGTGAAAAGCCAGATGATGTGATGGATTGGACATTGCTTGTCACAGATCTGTTGGTAAACTGAGCAGAAACACTGAGGTTTCACACTTTGTCCCTACTTTTCTAACATGTTGTGCCAGTATCAAAGCCCTCGGGTAAGATTACCGGGCTTTGGATTGTTAACATGGATCGCTAAACATTTAAGATGTGAATCACTCCAAAATAAACATCTTAAATGGTTCAGTCAACTTAATTTGTTTCATATATTGATTTCAAATATGTTGCTGTGTCTAAAAATTAATAAAACATGAGAGCTGATGATATTCGCCATGTTAAAAAAAACTACATAAGAATTTGAAAAACTTACAAAGCATCACATCTTTTCCTTTAATAATTCATTCTAACTTCATAAGATCTTTGCTTGGCTTTGATCCTGCCCCCTTTTTTCTCATCACCAACAATCTCCAAACCGCCGTTGTGACTGAGCTCTGGCGCGATCTTCCTCGGGGCTGTCAGGTCAGGGGCAGAAATAGCAGCGTGCCGTCGGTCCCTCGGGGACGCCGTCAGCCTCTCTGACCGCGGCCGTGTTGTTATCACCTGTCTGCCCGAGGCGGGATCCTCCCGGGGGCACTCGCTGCTGATCTGGAGCTGGTGGATTACACCTGTAGTCTGGTAACGCTCATTGGAAGAGTGACTCAACATCTCAGCATGGGAAAAGGATGGAAGGCTGTGGAAAAGCCCCTTAATGGGTTTTAGACGGTGTGGCGGGAGCTTTGCGGTGCTGCAGGAGGGTGAACATGCTGACACAATTAGACAGTGTTGCATAATGTTTCAACTCCTGAGCTGATCGCGTCCCGGCACGGTTTGCTTTCTCAGCTTTTCAACAGGTTTTTAAAAAAAATATCACGTACTGATGCCCCCAGTATCTGCATATAATTTACATTCATAGTTCTAATCTGCATTCCCCACCTTGCTCAGTTTTGACATATGCTCTATTTTTGGTGCAGGTTTGCCTGTCTGGGCTGTGGAAGCATGCTTTATTGTGCCAGAGGTTTATTTTGGCCTCGTTTCAGAAGGTCAGCATTGTAAATGAATGTCCTGTGTGTTTTCAGTAGGTGCTGGCACAGACCTGCATGTAATGCCATTAGTTCCCATTATCTTTCACTCACACCTGATGAATCTGTGCTGCTCATTTGGTTTCACATTATTAAAAAACACTTCCAAGGGAGTGTTGCTATATGAACCAGTGATTGGGCACTTATCTGCCGGAGCAGTCGTTCCCAGCGGTGCTGCCAGCATTGTGAGACAAACAATGAACTGACACGGACTGAAGTGTGGGAGATGGGGAGCGGCGAAAAATAATCGCGCTTGCATATTTCTAGTGCCCACTCTCCTATCCCAAACAGGAAAACAAACTTCTACTCTCATGCATGCTTTCTCTCCCACACCCATGAATCCATGACCACAATCACACACACACACCCAGTGTGGCTTATTTTGCTCATGCTTGGAAATACACAAGGCTCTTAAGAGTTTTTTTTTGAGTGATGCAAGTCCTTCAGGATTCAACCAGTGAAGTAGAATCAGTAGCTCTGTCACGCCAGCCGGTAACCTGCTGCTGCTGTGACGGAAACAGCAAAGTCCCCGAGTCAGCTGTTCAGGTTACCCTGTTATCAAACCACTCGCGCTGTTTGAAGGAGACAGAGATAAATAGACTGAGATCAGCTGTTCGGACAGTCTCCGTATTGTCAGTAGAGATAATATTCAAGTCTGTGCATGTGAATTCATGAGGCTCTGTTTATCGCCCAGAGGAGGAGATGGACCTGTCTCTAATAGCCCGAGAGGTTTAGACACATTCCTCACTCCTTCAAGATGCGATTAATGTATCATTTTGACCTTTAATCTCGTGAAGGCATATTTTTTCCAGTACTTGTTAAGGCTTGATGCGAGAACTTGCTTTTTTTTCCCCCGACTGGTGAAATAGCTGTCGGACTAGAAGGAGTCTGACATGCAAGCTAATGCATAATGAGGTAAGGGGATCCATCCCATTTCTCAGCTTGTGCAGCCGTGTGTATATACTGTATGTGTGTGCACGTTTGTGCACGTGTGTGTGTGTGTGTGTGTGTGTGTGTGTGTGTGTGTGTGTGTGTGTGTGTGTGTGTGTGCGCCATCCTGCATGACTGTCTGAAAAATCTAGACGGTAGGAGAGAAAGCCCGGAGCTTACCCAGCTTACATAGGTGTCAGACCTCACAGCTTCAGAATAAGCGTTGAAAGAGCCTCACAGTGATCTTATTGTGTGAAGTGAGCAGAGTAGCAGTCTGTAGAGTCTTCTGTCTGGCGATGGACTGATACGTGCACGCCCTTTAATGTGTTAAAGAGGGCTTTTTAAAGCTTAAAAAAGTCATGACTGAGTCATTTCTTCATGTCACCCTTATTAAATTGCGTTATTTTTAGCTGAATCAGATGAATATGGCCACATCTGGGCTGAACAGTGGTGTGTAGTGATTTGCACTCTTGCCTCACATCAAGAATATCCCGGTTTGAGTCCTAACTTGGAATCACTTCTGTGCAGAGTTTACATGTTCTTACTGTGTATGCTCTGATTAGCAGCTTTCCCCAACAGCCCAAACACACACACCACACGAATGGGCAATTTAGAGTCACAAATGAATCACGTGTGTGACTGACATGCAGTTTGTCTGCGTCTTCCCTGTGGACCCTGTCCTCACCCGCCGTCAGCTGGAAATGGCTCAGCAGTCTGATGGTTTGATGAATGGATTGATCAGTTACAGCGGATTTCACTTTTGAATGTGTCTTAAGGCCTTTCTTGGTGCTTTTATTGTTGTGTGTGTGTGTCTTTGTGTGTCTGTGTTGACCCCCAAGGTGGGCTAGCGGTGAGCACAACCTGCCTTACATTGATAATAATATTCACATGCAGCATTGAAAGCTCTCCCTGTGCCTGGATGGCTTTTCTCCCAGCTCTCGAGTTTCTTCCCTCAGTCCAAAAACAAGCGTTTGAAGTGAACTGGTGATGATAAAACTGCCTGGAGGTATGAGTGTGTGGCTGTTCTCTCTGTGTTTGCCCTGAGGATGGATGGATGGATGAATAGATGGGTGGATGGATAGACAGTTACTTGTATTTGACCTCATTTCTTCTTTCTAAGCTCTTTAATTTTGTATCATTTAACAAAATACTTGATATTTGAATGCATATTTTCACAGCATGATTCACGTGTTTCAAAGTAAATTACCTGAGAAATCTTTGCAATTGTACATTAGATGTGACTCTCAGATAAACATATATAAATATTCACCACTAGGCTGGCTTGTCTTAAGAAATGGTGGAGAACTCAAGCATTTCAAGTCTTTGAGCGCATCACACAAGACACTTGAAAGCAGAAAGCCAACACTTTACTGAAATAAGATTAGGTACAGACAACCTGTTTGTTAAAACAGTGGGTGGATTATGCCTTGAAGCTCGATATAAGTATTTGTAATCTATTTTAAATATCTTTTTTTGTCCTCAGCAGCTTATCACCAAGGCTCAACGGGCAGTGAGCGGAGCTCTGGACCAATCCGATGCCAGCGATGTCGAGAAGTATGCAAAGGAGAGGTCGTCCGAGTGCAAGAGACCCACTTTCATGTCAAGTGCTTCACGTGCACCGGTAAGAAACACACACCTGATGCTTTGACAACGCAGCAACAGCAAGTGTTAGCGCGGGGAAAAAAAAAACAGCTGTGATCCTGAAGCGAGCAGGTGCTGCTTCACACAATCCCGGGGCTTGGATGGTAAAGTTAAAGGATTTCCAGTCGTGGGGAAGACACAAGGCATCTATCTTGGTCACATCCTTACTTCCGTGCGCACAGGCACTCACGCACACACACACACACACACACACATACGCCTGCACATACATCTATCTCCCAGTGCACATGCTGAGTGCTACTATTAGCCCACGGTGGGGATTGGAGCGGATCAGAGGTGCCTTGCGGGGGACTTAGGCTCCTGCTAAGGTAGCTTGTTATTGTGCTGGAAACTTGGAGGGGATTTCACTTTGGTTCTGTACTGGAGTCTAATGAGACTGACTTAACTAGCTTTACAGTACGGTGCGTGAGCTGGAGTGACCTGCAGCAGGAGGTGATATAATCACACAACATGCGAGAGTAGATGTATTGCTCAGTACATCTCTATCTATCTTTTTTTACACGATGTGTTTCATGCTATAGAAAAAACTTTTAGTGGTATGGTAAGAATAAAAAAATTGAATTCCATGAATATTTTTATACTACAGATGAATAATATCAAGTCCTAAAAGTATTTTTTTTCAGTTTTTGCTTTCATTATGTACATGTTGTTGTTGTAGACTGCATATGCAAATGTTCATCAGTGAAACTGCTTAATTTCTTTGACTAAGCAAATTCACATTGACTCTTTAACCCCGGCTAGTAAAACTGAATACTTTTGCAGAGTTTAAGGCACATCTGATAGGGATTTGTGACAATCACCTATCTGTACATGTGGAAATGAGAAATCAGAGAGCCAGGGAATGTGATTTGTCATGCTGCCATGTGGCCCAGAGAGTGTGTGTGTGTGTGTGTGTGTGTGTGTGTGTGTGTGTGTGTGTGTGTGTGTGTGTGTGTGTGTGAGTTCAGAATTATGTTAATAGCTCCTACTTCGAAATCAAAGTCAGTTAGTCATGGACTGTTCAGTCATTTTTTAGTGAAATATTCAACTCAGTATGGTGATACTGCAGAATTACTGAGTGTAATCACTGCTGAATTAAAGTTAGATTTGCAAAATATGAGGCGAATCTGCAATTAGTCTCGATTGTTTGATTTTGAAGTTCTAACAATACATTTGTGATAATTGTGTAAATTAGATCAAGTCAGTACATGCTGATCCCTGCTAACTCAAAACCAGCTGAGCCTCCCTGTGACTGTATGTATGGAGTAAACCACGGCTGGTACATCTGACAGTTAAAATGTTTTGATTCATTGTGACTGCTTGCCACAGTTTTATTACCGATCAATGGTCACAGCCACAAAAGGGGAAACAGTCTGTGAGTGATTAAAGCCCATATAGCGGTCAAAACAACATCTCATCTTAAAACGAGACACTCCAGCCTGATGTGACCCTTTTTTTTTTGTTGGGGTTTCAGTGCATGACTGCTAAATTATGACTCAACGCAAAATGCGAACCGTGCGATCCGTTGTCCCGTCAACAGGATAAAAATCTTTATTCTCACGTGGGGAACATCTACACTGCTTGAGAGACGTGAAGGAGCCGTGCGAGTTGTGTTTATCTCTCCCCGAGCCGCGCTGCGCCGCTCTGACGGCACCTCGACAGGAGATAAACTCCCTGAAAGCGAACCATTGGAGAGTTGTTGCTACGTGCTCCCTGTGTGTGACTGCCGCACACGTGAAAACACAAGCCCGTCACGCACACACACACACACACAGACGCGCTCGTGCGTCCGAGCGCGCGCTTCCATACGTGCGTGCACGCTCGCTGTGGTTGTGAGGGGTTGCTGTGGCAACGGTGTAAAGGGGCACCCAGGCCCTGGTTGGTGGATATTCTCAGCATCTCTGTGGTGCTATTAACCAATGGGAAGGCTGGACTCTGTGCCCCAGAGAAAAAGGGGGGAGCACGCGCGCGGGCAGAAGAGAGACGGAGCGGGGGGATGGGGTGCTGTTTGTGTCGCCTAAACATTACATCATCACTGTAACACCAGTCTGATTCTCCCACTCGCTCCTCGCCGTTCGCCTTCTCCCCCGCAGCAGCGGCGCGGTAATGGAAAGCTGTCATTGATTGCATCGCGTCAGTTCACCTATCCCTCGTGTTCCACAGGCTTCTCGTCCCGTGAGGCAGCGCGGCCCTATTGTGCGGTCAGTCTCGGTCGCGTCGCTGCCCCATAGAGCGCCGCCCTGTATGGGCTTCTGCAGAAGCAGCAGTTCTCTAAAGCTTTTGTTGTTCAGTGTTTGAGCCCCTCTCACACACAAACATGTTCCTCTGAACTCTAGAAGCTTTCATTTTTTTCTCTCCATCTGAGTTTCTGGTCTCTGGTTTTTGTTAAGATTTTTGAAAACGTTCCCAGGTTAGATTTTGCAAATTTCTCAAACAGGATTTCTCATTTTTCTCTCTATTTCTTTGCCGTCTTTTAGATGATCTTCTTTTCCCAGTTCCCTCTCTTTCTTTTCCTTTCCCTCTGTCTTTCCTGATGACAGTCACCCAAGCATGAAATCAATTTCTCATCTTGGGACGGGATGACATTGGCATGTGGGGAGTGTGATTTGGTGGCTAATGGCTAAACTGTATAATACCATCGCTTCGCAGTGACAATCTGCTGCCAGCGGCCAATTGCTTTATCTGCCGCATGTGTTTATAGAGGCAGTGATTGGCTTGTGTTGCAAAATTTCATTTAGTTGTTTGCTGAGTGTTTTCACGTCAGATGCAGCTTGTCCATCAAGGTTATCGGACTTCACCAATGATGCAAACCCATAAAATGAAATCTTTTTTTTCCTCTCCTTTTCTCTCCATTTTCTTTCTTTCTAAAAGGGCTGACTTTACCAAAATGGAAAAACCCTCAGAATGACTTTCACCCACAATCTTGTGGCATGTAAAAATACATATACCCTCCACATCCATCATTCTACCCTCCTTCTGTCTTTGCCCCTGGTTTATAAAGCCACGATACCTTCTGGATGCCACATTATCATAATTCCCCACTCATGCATTAGTCAGAGGAGGAACGGATCACTAATCATGTGCATTTAACCTCTCATTTGAACCCATTATACTGGAGCTGATTATAGCATGAAGGAGCAGTCATGCTATCAGCTCAAGAAAGAAGTCCGGAAAAATGCTGAAGACACGAATTGATTCATCGGCTCCAGACAAAGAGAAGACAAAGGGGGTCTATATGTGTGCGTTATGTGGATCCCAGGGCAGCTGTCAGCGTAGCGGTGAGCTGTGGTGTTGTATTACCAGACTATGAGCTGATTTTTTTTCGTACTGCCCCAGTGACATAGTGACCACATTTATCCAGCCACCAAAGCATAATTGGTCCTCTCCGTTTTCCAGCAAAAAACAGCCGAGGCCGTGAGTAGCAGGAGCTCAAAGCTCAGTCACATTGCATGCAAAGGCAGAATACTTGTGGGATTTAACATGCAGCCAAATCATATACTCACAAAGAGCCCAGAAGCCAGGCAGTGGAACAGAAAGACACAAACACAGCTGAGCTGCTCATCGAGTAGTCCTGAAGAGAACAGCAAATCTACACAGACAGGTCAGATGAATGCCCGACTGTTCTCCTGATGCTCTGCTTCAAGCTGATAATCTCACCGGGGTTATTATGAAATTGCAGCATGTTTGTTTGTTTCTCTGCAGACCCGTCTCAGTCAGCCCAGTCTCCCCTTAGATGCCATTAGCCTCCATCACTCAACCTCTGGGTTAATAACATCAGCCGACTCTACTGTACCGTGGCTCTATGGTGGCGAAGGAGCGGCTGTGTTAGAGGGGCAAGTCTCTGAGAGAAACAAGAAGTCGCAGCAAATGCATAGAAATAAAGATAAAATGAAAGAAAGGTTATGAGGAGAAACAGAGTGAGAGAAATGAACAGGGAAAAAAGAAAAAACGTTGGGGGTTACAAAGAAGGGGAGCTTCCTGTAGCTATAGCAACCACTGGTACGCTGGTCCAATCACCACGCCGGCACATGGTTGCTAGGGAGAGATTTCGGCGGAGGGAGAAAGGAGCGTGGCAGGAAGCGGCGTTTTTCCCTGACAACTCTTCAGAATGCGGGATGGATGACAGGGATTATTCCTCCGCATGTTTCCTCCAAACTCAGCGTCCTGGGGGGGTCTTCACACAGCGAGGCTGTCTGCTGCCTGCACCAGTGCACTGTGTGTGTGTGTGTGTGTGTGTGTGTGTGTGTGTGTGTGTGTCCTGCCTCAGTGAGAGCAAGTCTGTTGCTTAAAGAAGTGATATCTGTGCTGTTATACAAACACACACACACACACACACACACACACACACACACACACACACACATAAATACATTAAAGCACTGTGTCGTCTCCACGGGGAATACAGCATTTTTATGGCTTATTACAAAACCTCATCTCGAGGAGAGTGTTCTGTGTGTGTGTGTGTGTGTGTGTGTGTGTGTGTGTGTGTGTGTGTGTGTGTGTGTGTGTGTGTGTGTGTGTGCGCGTGTGTGTGTGCGCGTCAGTGATCTCATTCACGCCTATTTTCCCCTCAGCTGCGTCTCTTATCAGCTCTCGGAGGGTTAAAAGCTGAAGGCTTAAGCAGCAGGGTTGGTCTGCTGGTATGAAGGGACTCCACTGGGCAACCATCTGTCTCCGTCAACTCCAGAAGCCAAATATGAGGGGAACCCTGTCACTCATGCATGATTTCTCCCTGCTCTCGCCTCCGGCTGCTTGCCCCCTGTCCTCTTGTCCATTTCAGTGACAACATCTCCTTCTGCTTCCTGTCACGGTTTTTCTCCGTCCAAGCCAGCAGGATGCCTTCAGAGACGGAAACACTGGTCAAACAGTTTCATCTTTTTGCTTGATTTTTGAATGTTTACTGCAGACATACACTGATCGATCATTACACTCTTGAAAACCTGTTTACAATTTTCTGCTGAAGCATCTCTGACCTCGCTTCCATTAGACCGTGTACCTCAACACCATATTTCCCTTTTTTGACCACTTTTGATAGAAAGGCACTATGGCAGCCTAGAAATGTGTCACATGAGCTGCAGTTCTCAAGAAATCACAATTTGGTTCTTGTCAATCTTCGATCAAATCCTTAATTTTGTGTTTCTGAGAAATCAGCTTTCAGGACAAACTTTACTCACTGGCTCATATTTCCCACCCACCATGGTGAAGAGATTATTTCATTTTGCCCTCAGTGGTCATAATGTCATGGCTTGTCATTGCAAATAGGCTGAATTGAATGACTCACACAGACTTTGTGTTTCGTTGAACCCTTTCATTTTTCTCCCGTGCCATCATCTGTTCACCAGGTTCTCACTTATTTTACATAATTAGATCAGAATGGATTTGTACACATTTTAGTTTCTTTACAAAACTCCAGCTGTGTTTATTTTCATTTCCCACATAAAGACACACATGCTGCTAAACTGTGAGAAATGAGCATCATATCTGAAGATCAGGATGTTTGAATAGTCTGTGTGAGTCAGTGAGCTGGCTTTAGGCTTCCAGCACAGCGTCTCACAGAGCGCCCAGTGTGGCACCAGACTTTTGTTTCAGCCCTCTTCCTGTCGGTCCGTCTGACTGCTCCGTCTCCAACCCAACGATTTTGGCACAACTTGAGAAAACACATTATTTACTCTTGAAGTGTTTCCCGCTGTCAGAGAGGCTCAGATCCGGGGGGGGGCGAGGAGAGGGGAGGGGGGAGAGGAGCCCCGTGTTGGTAGCACAGATGTGAGGGTGAATAGGTGAGCGCTTCCCCTGATCTGACTCGCTCGTACCGTATCACATACATAACCCTTCGCTAACCTGTCTGAGTCTGCTCCGGTCATAGAAAGACAAAAAAAAAAAGAAAGAAATTAGCATAATCTTGACAGCAGCACTAAAACAATTAGTCTCTGCTGTGGGGGTAGTTTGATATATTGCACAAAGCGTGTTCATTTACTTAATAGCACATTATGAAGACCTAACAGTCGCATAATGAGCCGAGAGACGAGGCGCAGTGAGGAGGACTGTAGAGGGATTGGAGAGAACAGAGACGCAGCCAGAGAAAGGCGAGGTTGCACCGAGGCGCAGCTCTCGTGGCGAGAAGAGAGGGTGCAAATTGAGATAAAGTGGAGAGCTTGTGCTCGGAGCCACAAAGATTTGGAAGGAGCCTTGAAACGGAAAGACAGAGAAAGAGAAGGGGGACGTGGGAGGGGAGGCGGGGTAGATGGGACTACTTTGGGGTTCCGGCCCGGGCCGGCCGACTTTGAGAAGGGAATTTTAATTGCGTCTGTTGGCTGGAGATAAATACCCAATCAGGCGGACCCCCTGTGGATGCCTAATCAGTGCAGTTCTAATGACCACAGCTGCAGACATCTGCCTACATGCTAACCTCTAATCACCAGACTTATGATCTCTTGATGCTAACTTCCTGCACTGCCAAGAAATCGCGACGTTGAAGGGGAGAGGCAGCATCTTGTGCTTTCCCTCATTAGAGTGTCATTCGGGGTAAGGACATGAAATGAGCCAGCAGATGAAGTGAAGTCTTTGATGTAGTTTAGTTCTGCAAAGCTGATTATATTTGATTTAGGAAGATAATTGCTGATGAACCTCACTGTGTCTAATACATATTTTTTACATGAACAAAAATATTGAGGAAACTATGTACGCTCTCCGATGAGAAGCCACTGTACGGACCCCCAACGGCCTCTAATAGGACAGTAAATTGGTTCAGGCTGGTTCCAGGCTGGGTGCACGGGGCTGTTGTTTTTACGGGTGGGCGTCCACGCCATGTGGCGCTGGTTGCGCGGTTGTAACCGAACCGCTTCTCCCGATGCCAAACTGAACCGCACTGCTGGAGCAGCAGAGACGCTGAACTCCACCCTCGTCGCTGGCAGCTCGCATGTGGAGAGACGAGCTTAAAATCGCAGCGTGATGGTTACAGCTAGCGTTGCAAGAACTTGAAAAGTAAAAGGGTCGTCTCACAAATTAAATGACGGAGGCGCTTCGAGGGAAACTAGGAGCTCTTTCAAAGATCCATCCCCATCGTTCGCCCATCGCAGCTGTTATCAGACGAGAATCACACACAGAGGAGCTGAAGTCTCAAAATCTAACCAGAGATCTCTCTGGAGAACTTCTACACAGGCAGAACATGCAAACACCACACTAAAAGGCCTCGAACTATGAATCTTTTTTTTCCATAACTCTGAGCAATGTCCCGTATTTTTAGTTTGGTATTGCTAAACAGGCATTTTAACTG